>NC_056522.1:357729846-357801802 GCF_019175285.1 Sceloporus undulatus | reverse complement strand
ATACACAAGCTGAGCAGCAGAAGGCAGACATAAGCTACTAGGATTTTTTTTATCAAGGAAGACTCTCCTGAACATTTGTGTTTCTCCAGATATTGTTGATTTCAAACTCCCATTTGGCCCAGCTGTCTCAGCACAACCAGAAATTGTGGGAACTGTAGACCAACAATGGCTGCTGCCACACAGCAGAATTAATGCAGTTTGACACCACTATAACTGCCATGGCTCTGTCCTATGGAATCCTGTAGTTTGTTGTGGCACCAGAGCTCTCAGACAGATAAGGCTAAATGCCTCACAAAAAACTTCAAATCCCAGAACTCCATAGCATTGTATCATGGCAGTTAAAGCAGCGTCAAACTTCATTAATTCTGCAGTGCAGATGTAGTCAATGTCTGAAGGGCCACAAGTTCCAGGACTGCTTTTACAGGCTCCCCCTTAGGTGAAAAAGTCTCATCTTTTTAGATGAATGCAAAACTATGCTCTCGTCCTCATGGTACTAGTGATAACCAGCACATGGTGCCAATATAAACAGGCACTTCTGCCCTCTACAGAGCTGGCCCCTTGAGAGCGATGAGATCTGGAAGGATAAGGATAAGATTGTCCCCATTCTGGGTATAGTAGATGACTGGAATAGTGACTGGACAAGATTCCAAAAATGTATTTCTTGGATATTTGGAAACCTTGATAAGGAGAATCCTGGACTAATCTGGATCTTCAGTTTGGGACTCATTCTCCTCAACAGTTGCATGTGGTATCATGTGGTAGTTTTATGCAAGAGCTTGTACAGCATTTCTCTGTACAATAAGCAGCATTTTCTGTGTAAAAATGATATTTCTCTGGAGAAATAATATTGTCTGCACAGAATATGCAGGAGCTAACTAGATGGAGCAGGGGTGTCATTGGAAGGTGCTGAAAGTACTGACAGCACTGGATGACACTTCAGAAGGTGGTGTCACCTGATGCACTGGTGGGAAAGGATGAGGAAGTTCTGGGTTTAGCGGGTTTGTGGCAGGGTGGGAAAGGGACTATCAACCCTCTCCCACTCAGCTAGCAGCTCCATCAGACCCGGAAAAACTGCAGGGCAGCAGGTGTGGGTGAGGAAGGTCTGGGTCTACTGGTTTTGCTGCCATGACTCTGTGCTCGAGTTCTGGGATTTGTAGTTTGCTGAAGCACCAGATCTCTTTGAAAAAACAGTCTGAATACCTCACTCATGATTTTGTAGGATAGAGTCATAGCAGTTAAAGTGGTGTCAACCTGCTTTAATTCTGCAGTGTGGATACACTATAGGAAAGTGCTTTTAGCTAGAAAATACATTCGTAAATACAGAAATACCTTGGGTAGCATGTCTATCAGGAATGATTTCAGACATTCTGGAACTCTATCTATGACAAATTTAAGAGTTTCAGTATGTGTATTATTCTACTAGATTTTTAAAATAAAATATTTACAGATAATTCATATTTTGAGGACTCAAACTGTACTTAGCTGATGCACAGATCGAACACTAGCGTTTGTTATGTAAACAAATTGAAATAATTAAGCACAAAGGAGGATGATTTATATATGTCCAAAGTGATGTGATGTGGTACCATGGAGGCTGTTTCACTTGGGTTATGTGGAAAGTAGGTTTTTAACAATGTTCTGCATAAGAAAAGGATGGGGATTATATTGGTATAAAGCTTTTTTTCACTAACTACACTAAACTTTGCCAAACTGTTTTTTTAATCCCCAATTTCTTTCATACTACATAGATACAGTATAAAATGCATCTAATAGATACAGTATAAAATGCATCTAAAGAAGTAGACTGGAGTCTATGAAAGCTCATGCTGCCAATTTCTTTCTTTCTGTTAGTCTCAAAGGTGCTACAAGATCTCTCTATATAATGATGCGACTTTAACTGCCAGGGTTTGCAGTTCAGGAAGGGGTATTTTGAAATTCTCAGCCAGAAAGCTCTAATACCTCACCAAACTAGAAATCTCAGGATTCTACAGGATGCACTATAAACATGTCGTGTGAAAGGGCCCCAAGCAAAGGAGGAACATGTAAGTCCTATCTGCATGGCCAAAGAACATGAATGGCCACAGTGATCGGTCTGGATGATGCAGAGCCCAATCCCTGGTTCTAGTGTGAACTGTCCTGGTGATGTGCAGCCAGTCCAGCAACGAACCCAAGGTTTACCACCCTTAGAATGAATTTTAAAAACCAACCTTTTGTTCTGGATTGTCTAGGAAAATCCAGAGCCCTCCAGAGTGAGGACAGGCGCTGTATACATGTCCTACTGTGCCACCCACAGCTGCCAGTGCAAGTCACTCTCACTGAGTTCACAACAAAGCACCCAGCCAACTGATTGACACTGGTCCTGATCTTGCACCAGCTGTGGGTGGCACAGCAGTATATCGATGTACGCAGCTGCCCAGCATCGCTCCTGAGTGCCCCATGTAACACATTGGGGCAGCTTTAGGGTCAGAAAACTCCAGACTCGCTCTTGGAGTATTCTGTCCCTTGCCAACCCAGCTAACAAAGGCCATCAATTGGCATTACTTTCACAATAATATTACGAATGTGTGCATGTATTCAATACATCCATGTCTAAATTTTGCAAGGCCTCAATTAGTGAAAAAGTATGCCTGCCAAGGATGCTAGAATTCTGTGTTCTGGATCTGCCAACAAACGTGACATTCATCTTTAATCTGGTATGGAGAAAAAAAATTACCTGCTTGGAGAAAAAAATGCTTTTCTTCATATGAAATTAGCTGGTACTAAATTTAAATTGCATTCAGTTTTTCTGCTGAACAGCAATTATTTTAAGCATGTCAAAAAAAGAAAAGAAAACCCACCACAAAACACACCTCATTGTTTACCAGGAATGGCTGTTAATCAGTGGGAAGGAAATGTGCTTAAGGGATTTGAAAACCCTTTCTCTCTTTTTAAAGTGTCTCCCGTGTTTCTCGCTCACAAACGTGGTTTCAGGTTCAACAACAGAGTCCCAATCTGGTAGATGACCATTTCCAGTAGCGCAGAGCCTAAAATAGCTCGAAAGATCCTTGTGACCCATGAGAGGGTTAAGACTTAGCTAAAGTTGTCATTGTGCACAGGTGTGTGTAGTCATACTGAGATTTGGAGCTATTTAAATCACAATTTCATTCCCATCCAGATTTGCGTTTGCAACATGGATAAGTACCTGCAGCTGACTATAATGCTGTTGCTTAATGGAACTTCTCTATTTAAAAAGAAAGAAAGAAAGAAAGAAAGAAAGAAAGGGGGGTTAAGAGGAAAAGAAAGAAAGAAAAAGAATAACTCTGAGGAAAAAAAATAGATGTCATATTAAACAAAAATAGCTTCTCAGGCTGCCTTTTGGATCCTGCTGTTATTCACAAGTCTAAAGGATTTGGTAGCTCTGTCAGAGTCTGGGCCCTTATTATATGGAAAGGTATGTATGCATTTTAAAGAGTTACTGTATAGGAAACTGCCCTGTGCCTCTCTTATTCTAGCTAGCCCAGTGGAGTCTGCTTCACATGGCAATTTCTCCCAAGGGCTGCATTTACACCACAGAATTAATGCAGTTTGATACCACTTTAATTGCAATGGCATCATGTTATGGAATGTGTAGTTTTGTGAGATATTCAGTTTTCTCTGTCAGAGACCTCTAGCGCTCCACAAAACTACAAATCCCAGGATTCCATAGGATGGGACCATGACAGTAAAAGTGATGTCAAACTGCATTGATTCTACAGTATGGCAGCAGCTAAGAGCTTAGAGGGAGCAAGAATGATCTCCCTGCCTTGAATCTCATTATGAGAGAAAGGTGGGGTAGAAATCCTTGAAAAAAATAAAAAATAAAATCAAGAAATGACCAACTTTGCCTAAGACAACATTTTGCTAACTGAAATGATTTTGGATTTCATAAGCCCAGTGATAAACGTGAGACTTTTGGCAAGTAAAGAATGTATGCTACCAATGAACTAACAGCTCATATAAAGGATCTTTTCAGTATAAATGATCTTTTCAAATTTTTCTTAAAAATATTTTATTAACATAATATTTCATATAATAAAACAACATATAGAGAAAAAACTACACATATAAGCTACAGAACTAACTATTCAAACTGATACATTATCCAAAATTTTGAAGAAAAAGGAATTACACTGATTTCCAAATTTCTAACTGATGGTTATATAAATCAAGTTATTCTACAGACCCTAAATATATATCTAAAATTAATTTTCACATATTATTTCATTCTACTATTCTTCAGTTCCTAAAATTACTATTTACCCCCAGTATTTTCTCATACTGTCAGTTATCAATACCCATTATTTTTAAAAGTTGTTAACAGACCACACTCTAATCAAATTCATCAGTTTATCAATTTCAGCAAGGTCACAAGGTTTTCCTATCCATTTTTTCTTGTGGTGGAATATCCACATACTTCCATTTCTGTGCATAGAGTATTCCTGCAGCTGTAACCATAAACTGGAAAATTATTCCATGTTTCTTCTCTATTTCAATTGAATTTTAAACTTCAAAATAGCTTCCAGAACAAAATGTATCTGAATCCAGTACTTTCTTCCTTTTGCACCAGTCTACCACATATAATTAAAAGTTCCCTCTTTTTGGTTACTTTTCCAGTGTATGTTAGTGGACCCCTTATACATCTTTGATGGTTTCTCTGGTATTAAGTGTCATCAATGCATCACTTTACAAAAATCCTCCTTTAAATTGCAGTGGGCCCTTGCTTTATGTGGAGGATCCGTTCTGGATCCCCCCCACACACATAAAGCAAAATGTGCGTATGCTTGAGCCCCATTATGCCCAATGGGGATCATGCTTTCTCCATGGCCGTGCACACACACCATGGCTGTGCACGCCATTCTCGAGCCCCATTGAATATCATGAGACTGGTGGTTGTTGGACAG
Source organism: Sceloporus undulatus (assembly GCF_019175285.1). NCBI lineage: Eukaryota > Metazoa > Chordata > Lepidosauria > Squamata > Phrynosomatidae > Sceloporus > Sceloporus undulatus. The sequence goes on along the minus strand of NC_056522.1, from coordinate 357,796,883 downwards.
CCATGAGTGTGCACCACACATTTTCCCCTTTCCCAGGCAGCTTCAGCATAAGCTGGAAGCTGCCTATAATGGGCCCGGGTGTGGCACGGGCTCACTGTATAACTCAAAGTGAACTTTAGACCCTTTGTCCACATTTTCTCCCATTGGTCCATTTGTATATTGTGCCCATTTTATCATACATACTTTAATCTGTTCTTCCTCTATTTCTATTCTTAACAAAAGTTTATGTAGTTTGGCAACTGGACATAAACTGTACACAACTGAATTTCAAATTCTGATTTTGTTAATTCCAAACCAAATAAATTTCTTTCTATCTTAAATCAATCTATAAAAGTACCACTGAAATTCATATTCTTTAAAGCTTCAATTCTTCACTTGCTTTCATTCTGTAATGCCTTTCTTTGAAGATTAAGAATTTACCTGTTTGTCTCTAAGTGTGATATCAGAGAAAGCGATGCCAACTAAGGGGCTCAGCAGATGGCCCCTAAGAGGTGGTTCTGTACCACCCCTGGAAGCGCTGGATTGGGGATGCAGCAACTGCATGCTACACCCCCAACCCAGCACAAAAAGAAGCTGCAAAAAGCACCTGCTTTTTGCTCCATGGAAATGGTGCCCGTTTTGCTGCTGCTGTGACCGCCCCTTCCTAACCCTAGTACGTATAGAAGACGTACTATATGGCAGTTTGTATCCCGCCATAGAATCATAGAGTTGGAAGAGACCACAAGGGCCATCCAGTCCAACCCCCTGCCATGCAGGAAATATCAATCAAAGCATCCCTGACAGATGGCCATCCAGCCTCTGCTTAAAGACTTCCAAAGAAGGAGACTCCACCACTCTCCGAGGGAGTGTGTTCCACTGTTGAACAGCCCTGACTATCAGGAAGTTCCTCCTAATGTTGAGGTGGAATATCTTTTCCTGCAGCTTGCATCCATTGTTCCGAGTCCTGTTCTCTGGAGCAGCAGAAAACAAGCTTGCTCCCTCCTCAATATGACATCCCTTCAAATATTTAAACAGGGCTATCATATCACCTCTTAACCTTCTCTTCTCCAGGCTAAACATCCCCAGATCCCTAAATTGTTCCTCATAGGACATGGTTTCCAGACCCTTCACCATTTTAGTCACCCTCCTTTGGACACGCTCCAGTTTCTCAATGTCCTTTTAAAATTGTGTTGCCCAGAACTGGACACAATATTCCAGGTGGGGTCTGACCAAAGCAGAGTACAGTGGCACTATTACTTCTCTTGATCTAGACACTATACTTTTATTGATGCAGCCTAAAATTGCATTGGCCTTTTTAGCTGCCGCATCACACTGTTGACTAATGTACTTAGACTCTAGATCACTTTCACACGTTCACATTTATCAGGATCTGTGCCTTTCTTAAGGGTAGCTTAAATAACACTGGAGTACATGATACTCATCATGAACAGAACAGAACAATCCCATCCAGTTCAGTGCCAAGAAACATACAATAGCAGGTTTTTATATGGAGCTCACATACATATCTAGAATCCCATCAATCTTGAATAATGTCCACAGTCATTTTCCGTCCACCATTTAAATTATTCCCACAGAAGATTGTAATTCTGAGCTGGTCTTAGTAAGTAGATCCCACCCATGTCTTTAAGGTCTAAATTGATTCTCAGCCCTTACATTTTAGCTCTTCGTAGGAATCTGTCCCTACCTGGCATAATCAAGCTTTGGTTGTGTGGAGTATCATATATGTACTCATGTAGGCCCATCAAGTGGATTCACACCCAGGAGAACACATGAGAAACAGGTTTTTGGTCTACATGAAAGGGATTGGGTTGCAGTGTTTTTTCATTACAAACTTAGGAAATGCACTACACCTATAAGGTAATCAGAAGACTGTGAAGATACTCACTGATTGTTACTCATGACTGGCAAGGCTTTTTTCAAAGCAGTCTGGGGAATGCAAGATCCTCTAGCACTCACATTCTATATTCTCTAGATGTTACTGGCCTTCAACTTCCATAATCTTTCAACACTGACTATAATAGTTAAAGATTATTAGAGTTGCAGTTCAGTATCATCGGAAAGGTTATGCATTCTTCTGCCCTTCTTAAATTATAATTTTTTAAAAAGAAAATTCCTCCCTTCAGTCACCTCCTTCACAAATTTAGGTGAACTATTCTGTCTTGTGAAATTTCTCTTGATCCCTCTCAGTTTGCACTTAAATATTGGCTCAGACGTATCCAAGAAGCTTATCCAAATCTTGGAATGTGTATTTTGCAGTCTTGGGAGCTTATCACATATGGAAAGAAAGTAGAAGGTCAGGTGGATAGTAGCACCTTTCCACTTGCCTTACTGCATTACACTGTAGTTCTTCAGTTCTCTTTCCATGGGAGATGGTCATAAAGCTGAATCTTTTGTTGAACATATTTTTCCAGCTAGGAAAAAAGCCTCACTTTTACAACCATCTCTCACAAGAAGAGATTTAAAGAATTATGACATCATGCAGTGGAAAGGAACTACTATCCAGCCGAACTTCTGCTTTCTATCCTCATGTGGTAAGCTCCCAAGACTGCAACATACACATTCCAAATTTTGGATGTTGTATTGTAGCTTTTGATATACAGTGAAATAATCATGAAAACATCCATCTAAATGGTAGGTTTTCGGAGGCTTTCTAGAAATGCACTCTTTTTTTCTTTAATGGAAATGGGTTTACTGTCAGCCACTTGCAATGGATCATACCGAACAGGTTTTCCAAACATTTATTTATCCATTAAAAGACATAACCTCCTTAACATGTACTTTTATGAACAAGTCAGTTGTACTGCCTTAGAAATAGATATAATACCACAGCCTGCTTTTCTTCTCCCCCTGCCCCCAGTCATGTTTGATTTGGTTAATCTAGGTTGAACAGTAGATTAACATTGGAGGCTCCTTTAAGTAAAACTATTCCTATATTAATGAGATCAAGTCCAATTCAAGTTTAAAAAGAAAGGAATATTATGAAACACGATGTTCCCCTTTTTGCTGCATTGAAATGAATGGGCACAAAGAGGTGGTGTATTTGAAGGAGCTTTTTTAAAACACTAATTGACTTGGATTTTGCTCATCTACAGCAGGTTATGTTTTCTTATTGTAGAACCTCCCCCCTCCAGTAAAAAGTCATTCTGTTCACTAATGAGATCTATCTTGATATAACAGGAAGACAGGTTTTAAAACACCCACTGTTTCCCTCCATTCATTTGAATAGCAGCAAAGGGACATCTTTTAAAGTATTTTTTTTTTATCAGTCAGATTTGGCTGAATCTCATTAATAAAGAAATGATTTTATTCAAAAGAGTCTGCACAGTCAAGCCATAACCCAGATTAGTGCGATCCAACCTGATTATAACTTTATAAGACATTGTGCTTCTGTCATTCAAGCGGCACTGTCGGCTGCAGAGGGCCTGTCCGCTAAGCTTTTAAAAAGATGACTAGGAAAGGCCCTTCTGATCAGAAGCATGTTCTGAACATGGAAAGAGTTTTCTCTCTATTGTATAATAACAATGATTCCCCCTTCCCCACACACCAGCACTGATTTTGTTTAGTACAAAAGAGATATAGAAAAGAGTATACTTTTGTGTGTTATTTGTAGCCAGAGGTTTCATATTAGGATTCTGCCATCACTTTGTTGTTGTTTTCTGGGGCAGCGATTGTATAACTCACCCACGGTCACCCAGAGGGCTTCCATGGCTAAGTGGGGAATTGAATCCTGGTCTCCAGAGTTGCAGTCCAATGCTGAAACCACTACACCATGCTGGCTCTTTCTGCCATCACTAGGCCATGTTAATTTCACAACATGGTTACACCAAGGTTTTTATCTGCCACTTGTCTCTTCATTTCAGGTAACCATTATAGTTATGTGTGTAGTCAGATCTCACCCTCCAATGACTGTTCCTGGTTATATTTTCAAGGAATACAAAAGCAAGCAAAAACATTCACACAAGAAAAATGTAGATTGATAACAAACTACATAAAAGAGAATCAAATACAGTGCAGGATTAATGCATGAGATACGCACATTGTAATTTACGCAAGCAGATTGGGGGTGCTTCTGGATCTGTTGCTCAAATAATGACCTAGTGTTATCCAAAGAAAGGCAGGTGGACTGGGGGAATCCCCATCAACTGTGTCAGCTTTTTCTTAAAAGGTTGAGGAATTTAGTCACAAGCAGTTGGTTAACCTGAGGATCATTTCCACCTGTGTATAGCAGAACTAACTGAAGAGAACTCCAACACTGGATGAATTAAGTAGGTTTTATTTAGAAATATGTAAGAATGCTATCAAACACACAATAGTAATTCAGACAGACACAGCATTCATTGCTGACTGAAGGTGTAGGTATGTAAATTGGATAGTGGAATATGATGAGGATAAAGAGGAAGAGTAGATCTCTGCAAGAGGATATGCAGAGAACCTGTGTAAAGAAGTCAGCACACCCATTTAGTCTCTTTGGTATTACATAGGTCCCTATGCATTTCTTCAGTCTCCATTTCTTTCCTGTGGGAAATTTACCTGGTGTTCCCAAGGTCACTATGGCCCCTTAAGAACATGCCTGGATCCAAATAAATATGAAAATATGGAAACCCCAAATATAATTCAGTGTGCAGGGTGTACTAATACTAGATAAATGTGACACCCAGGCACATCTACTCTCAGATTTGGCTGTTATGCCAGGGGTGAGACCCTCCTCCCCATCTGCACCTCGATCCCAGGACATCTATGGGGGTGAGACCAACACTAGTGATGCCGCAGTGCTAGCTTGCAATCATTGACGAGTTATTCCTGTGGAAAATCATTAGCAATATACTGAACAGAACAAGAGCACACCTATAGTCCAAAGCAGGATGTAATCCTTCACCAAGTTTATTTTTAAAAGAAGAAAGTAGTAACTGTAGCAATGTTTTTCCCATTGTGAGAAAGACTTTGAAAATCACATAGCTTTCAAAGGCTATTCACAATCCAGAAATCATTTTGTGCAAAATTCACATTACTGTTTTTGCACAGAAAGGAGCATTATATATATGTGTGTGTGTGTGTGTGTGTGTGTGTGTGTTTGTCTGTGTTTGTGTGTGTATATATCGTGTATATAAACTGTATTTTTATGCAGGAAAAACTATATCTGTATAGAAAGATTATTTTATGTGCAGAAAATGATGCTTTCTGTGCAAAACAAGGACATGCAATTTTTTTCACATGTATCCCAGAAGATTCTTATCAGTTCAGGATTCTTCTCATTAAAGTTTTTCAACACTCAAAAAAAGTGATGGTTGACCATTTTGGAGGGAATATTTTTGAATATTTTCCTGTCTTAGTCCAAAATAAAATCCAATGTGACATAACTTTCTCCCTTCCTTCTCTGTAACCAAACTGGTTTTCTAGCCTAACAGACTAATGTTTGGGATCTATAGGGAGAGTGCAGTGGGTAGGTGAGATTTTCCTACCTGCTTTAGCAAATAGAAACTGTTCTTTAGATAGATGGACATGGTTGGATTCTGGCCATTTGAGAGCTTGGAAACATTAGTGTCTTTCATTACAACTCTCAGAATTTTCCAGATATTGTGGCCAACAACTGGTTGGGCATTCTGGGAGTCACCAACCCAAAAAGGTATCTTTTCCAAGACCTGAGTCAATGTGTAGAACCCCTTTTTTAAGTTTTAGTAACTTTGGAACCATATGAAATGATCTACCAGCAATACAATCTAAACAGTTCTAAAGCTTTTAGTGGAACTTGTGCAAAAGATGACCAGAACCCATGTTAATTCTGGATCACATTACAGTAATTACCAATTAATGTATGCATTTCCTGTACTCTCTTTCTCTATTTATGAGCAGAAGGTGAGGGAGCACATTAATCCTTTTGCTTTTTTTCACTTACCAAGGTCAGTTATATATGTAGTTTGTTTGTGTGTGTTTTTTAAAAGTTATAATTTACTTTTAAGTGATGCAATTAAATACTCTTTTGTTTGTGCTACGGATGAAAACACAGATTCACAGCTGAATGCTTAATGGTGAGTTAGAAAAGAAAAGACCAAGGTCGAATGGAAGTTGACAGGGTTCTTCTTGCTAATGTTTCTAATTGACTTTTTATTTAAATGACACCTAGTTCTTTCTTCCTCTTAAAAGTTTGAGTATCTAAATAGACTCCTGGTAATGAAAATTCATTATAACTTTGTTTTTCAAGGCATACTTCTCTACTGAGAATGCCAATAAAGATTCCATCAGGCAACTGTTATGTAAAAGAATTCTGTTACTTCAAGCTCATTCACACACCATTTGATGGGAAATCAGCATTCTAGACTTTGGAGAGAGTCTCCTCACATAAAGTAGGCTCTCCTCTTCAGAAATGTTCTTCAAACAAAAACAAATGGGAAATGAATGAAGAGAGGAGAAGGCTGGAGTTTTCCTCTCCTTGCTTGTTCTGTAATGGCTGAGCATGGCTGCAGACTAGGGCAGAATTATTTCATAGGTAAAGAGAGAATATTAGAAAGAAAAAGAAGTCAGAAATGGGACAGGAAGGAATTGTTCCCCAAAGGCTAGCTGTTAAAAGAAGTCTTACAGAGTTTATGGGCTTGCATACCACAGGACCTTCCCTTTTGCTTTCAAGCCTGTTGCTCTCTTCACATTTTACTAGGTATGCTTCCTTAACAGGCCTAACATGGTATAGCTGTGAGTCTGAAGGAAATGAAAACTCTAGTTCCCTGAAGGTTGGAGGCTTCAGGTCCTTGAGTAAATGTCTCAGGTGCATCCACACTTTAGAAATAATGCAGTTTGACACCACTTTAACTGCCATGGCTTCATCCAACAGAATTCTATTACCCTTGAAATGCTGATGTGACTCCAGGATGTCTCATTGTTATTCTGAGGGGAATATACTGTTGTTAACTGCCTTCAAGTCAACCTCAACTCATGGCAACCCAGTGGATGAGACATCTCCAAGACGGTCTATCCTCCACTTGCAAATTCAGGCCAGTGACCTCATTGATTGAGTCTATGCATCTGAATATGGTGTTCTTCTCTGTCTATTACCTTCTCTCTTTCCTAGCATTATTGTCTCTTATAATGAGTCATGGCCAAAATATGACAGCCTCAATTTGAGCATCTTGGCTTCCAGTGGAAGTTGATCTGTTCAAGGACTCATTTGTTTGTATTTTTTGGCTGTCCATGGCATCCTTAGCACTCTTCTCCAGCACCACATCTCAAAAGAGTTAATTTTCTTCCTATCTGCTTTCTTCACTATCCAGCTCTCACATCCATACATGGAGATGGGAAATACATTGGATTGGATGATTCTAACTTTAGTCCTCAGTTGTATATCTTTGCTCTTTAGGATCTTGTCTAGTTCTTTCATCGCTGCCCTTCCCATTTCTACTCTACATCTAATTTCTTGACTGCAGCCTCCGTTCTGCTCAGTTTTTGATCCTAGGTATGAGAATTGTTTTAACTATTTTGATTTACTCATTGTCTCAGTTGAATCATGACATTATCATGTGCAGCTTTTAAATTGTGATTAAAACAGAAAAAGGGAATTTGGGCAATAATTATCAGATGACGTTGTTTCCAAAATGTGACTGCTGTATCTCAGGAGCATGGTCAGGGCATCCTTCATTTATGGTGAGATTCCATGAATAAGCTCCTAACTGTGCATATATTCCATTAGCCCTGCCATGTGATAATATCTCCAGCTGCAGACCTGGTATTGGGTAGTTACATGGTCTCAGTATCACCTCCTCTTCCTCCCCCCCTTCCCCCACTAGCCTGAAATAGTCTGGTTTTCATTCTTTTTAAAAACTTTCTTTTCTTTTTTTCTTCCCCCCCCCCCCCCCGCCAATTGCAGTGTGCTAATGGTAAAAGCAGGTAAAAAGAGATATAAATAACAAAAGAAAAAAAGCACAAAAGGCATGCTGGCTTAGGCATGCTTGCAGGGAGGCAGGCTTAAGGAGGAGTCTGAGAAAGAGAGTCAATGCCATAGTGCCTCAGCAATGTTAATGGAGGGACAATGTGATAAGAAACGCTCCTAAACCAGTAAGTATGTGGGTTCTGTAATTTGATTATGGCAAGAACAGGACTCCTGTGATAAACTTTTCAGTTTCTTTTGAAACACAATCATAAATGACATGCAGGAGTTGGATGCCAATGTCTGACACTCTGTACAGAGCAATGAAAAGAACATTTCTCAGCTAACAGTGTCCAGGAGCATTATAAGAGGAACCAGATCTGGACAAGTTCACATCTGTGTCAGTGTCAACTTGATACAAATGATGCTTTGGGCAGTTAATTGTTGACAATTAGTACTATGCCCTTACTGTATACTTGAGGAACTTGAGTTCCCTGGGTGGACAAAGCCTACAAAAACTATGGAAAGAGCTTCTGGGCACGTCAGTGTCTTCTTGCAAAAGATATGAATCTGTTTGGAAGGCTACGTTTGTGTTGCTGGCCTTAATCCCTTGCCCAAAGTGCCTTCTTAACTGATGGTCAGAGATAATCGAGTCAGTAAACATGAGGCTGTTTGTATGACTGACTAGGGCAAATCAGATCCTATACATATACTAACTGGATTCCCATTACTTGACATTTGATACAGCTATGAGATCTGAATAGTTTCTGCTAAGCTCAGTAGAAACTATTATTCAGACCTGATCTCAAAGCCGTGAGGCAAGTGTATAACATACCTGTCAACTAACAAGACTTGCCAAAATAAATCTAATCATTGGAAGAAACACATGATCATTATTCCTGTTCACACTGTAAAATACTATAGATGGTGACAAAGGGAAAGAGTTAGAGGATTATTATGCCAGACAGTCACTTACTAAATGTATTTAATGGGTATAAATGAGTATCTGTTTTACAAAAGAAACAGAAAATATTTGCTATGCCTCTCATAAAAAGCCTCTTGAACAGATGGAGTAAGCTTAGCATTAGGGCAGTGGACTTCTGTTATTGCATTTATATTATATTTTAACTGTAGATGTCAGGAAGGCTGGGTTTATTGTGCCCTACCATGGACCAAATAGATTGGGTGGCAGATCCTGAGGAGAAGCAAGGAAGGGCCACCCTTCTTTTTTTTATCCGCATTGCTTGCAGGAATACACATTTTTGTGCTTGTTGGAACTAGAAGTGAACAGGGATTTGTTTTTATAGCAATGACATGGAAATGGAGAAGGAAAACTGGTTTCAAAGATGATAACTCCTTCAATGATTTCTATTTCCTCAAAGGTCAGTGTTATCTGTTTTGAGAGCCAATGTGGTGTAGTGGTTTGAGAACTGGACTACGGAGATTACTACATGTGGCTTTTAAACTAGGGTTAGACCTGAAAAAAAGCAGCTTTAGTGATACTTATCTCATGGCAATGCCTCTGTGTCCCCCAAGCATAGTTAGGGCATCCCTTTTCACTGATGGAGGAAACCCATCAATGACTTCCAACCACACTACAATAATAATAATAATAATAATAGTAATAGTAATAATCTCTCCCCCCCCCCACCTCTCCTCAAGGCAGGGTACAGCATGTTAAAATACAAAACACAATTAAAAATGCATAAATATAATACTAATATATATATATATATATATATATATATATATATATAAAAATACCATTAAAATTCAGTCATAAGAGTATATAAGAGTAAATAGTCATGTACCAGTCTTCAGGGGTAGTTGTGATATTGGCAGTCACATGATGTCATATTCCTCCTCTTTTAAAAAAAAAACACAACCTATTTTATTATTTTTTAAAAAACTTAAATTTCAGTAGCAGATCTCGGCAATTACATGAAAAAGTTAAAATAAAAATAAAATAACATTTTAAAAAATCACCAAAGCATTGACAGGTAGGGCAAAGGGCAGGGAAGTGGGATTAATAGGGAGTCAGGAAGAGAGTGTGATATTGGTGGCAGCCCCAGATGCACAATTGTGAAGATGTGTGATACTGGCCACTCAGAACGTGGTATTTATCACCTTCTAGACTACACATTTTTCTTTCCTCATTTATTGGTTTGTTTTAAATATTTATATGTGGTGTTTCTCAGAGGTTCACAATACAATGAAATAGGCAAAACAGACAACAAAACACCAACTAAAAAGAAGTAGGTTAGAAGAGCCAGATCTACCTGTGAGTGTAGTGGAGTCTCCTTCTTTGGAGGTTTTTAAAGAGACGCTGGATAGCCATCTTTTGGAAGTACTTTGATTATGTTCTTCTGAAAAGGGGGCTGAACTGGAAGGTCCTTGGATGATTCTAAACATTTACATGTTTTATTGTGCATTCCTTCATTCCCTCAGAAAGTAGTCCAATTGAGTTCAATGTTGCTTGGAAATATGGATAAAAGCCAGTGGTACCTGGTTGCTTTCATATCCATGGAGTGCTGAATCCAGCCTGGGCTGTATCCCAAACCAAAAGGGTATATCTCTCTAATAGGTTCAGCACCTTGAACAGCTCCTTTAGAGTTTATTCTGAAAGCCAAGGCAGATTCACCACCCCAGTGACAGGGAAGTCAAAAGCTTGCCTCTAGAAAAACTGCTACTGGAGGGGACTGGGTGATTACAAAGAACTACAAGACAATGAAATTGACATGGTGAATCTTTCTAGAGAATGCATTCAGAGGACTATGTGTTCCATAGCTGTTGTGCGTTGATAATAGCCTAGATCTAATGATTTTTTTCTGCTGACAGAACTACTTCCATGCCTCCTGCCTGCTGCTCCCCTGCAGCCCCAGAATCTGCCCAGAGAGGCTAGAAACATTCTTGAGCAGGTGTTTCGGAAGAGTAGAACGATGCATGGGGAAATGTGATGAGGAAAGTCTCACTGCAAAAGAAGCTGGCTGCTACTATGACACTGGATTCAAAACATTACATTGCTGAATATATTTCAGCTCTGATAATCAGATTTAAAACTCCCCAGAAGGGGAGAGGGAAAAAACTAGACTGGAAAACTCTTGCTAACTTGTATTTCATTCATTGCACATGGAGGTATATAGCACCTCCTTGTGCAATGACTGAATTATAAGCTACCAAGATTTTTCCAGTCATAGAGTTTTTTCTCTCCTTCTGGGAAGTTTTAAATCTATCACAGCTGAAATATGCTCAGTGGTTTAATGTTTTGAATCCGATGTCCAGTAGCAGACAGCTGCTTTTGCAGTGAGATTTTCCTCATTACATTTCCCCATGCATCTTCTGCTATTCCCAAACACCTGGAGGTAGATACAGATCTAGTATGTCCTTGTGCAATGCCTTTTCCCTAACTGCATTACGGTAGTCACATGTTCACAGAGTGCAGTCCCTAGGTCAGTCAGTGGCTGAGGCAACAGATCTGTGCTTCAGCTCCATTGTGCAGTTTGGGAGAAAAGATCAGCCTTCAGCTTTGGGACCTCTAGCTTAAGAATGATGGTAGAACTCTTTGCTCTGCCAGATTTTGGACTAAACATTCTTTTAATGCCCCCTCATGGGGGCTTACATATGCCTAAAGAGAAAATGCAATTAATAAATAATGTAGGTGGGAAAAAATGCTTTTTAAATTGGTCCAGTCAACAATAAAAATTTGATTTTCACCCAAGGCACCTTACAAATGGAAAAGGTTTTCACTGATATTCAACTTGTATTCCCATTAGCTCAGTCAGTGGCATTTCACATACCTCACTTTCAAAGATCTGGCCTGGCTTTTATTTGTATTGTTCATGGGCTATTTAAAGAAGATTTTTCTTTTTTCTTTTTTTTTTAAAATAATAAAATAAACCTTACATGTTCAGTCATTATATTTAAGAACACGCCTTTCAGACAGAGCAGATGCTTGCATGGCGTCTTTGGTGTGTAGCCTGTTTTTAAGGAGCAATATGGAACATGTTGCCTTTTGATGTAAGTTTGTGAGAAAGTACACTTATACCATCAAGATGTTTCCCTTTGCATAATAAACTCAAGGGGACAAAGTTCGCGTCTGAGCATGACACCAGTTACGTGTGAAACTACCTTCCCTCTGATCGTTTATTATGGTGATAATATTGTGTCTCAAGAATCCGATGGTAATGGTTAGTGAACACTTCAAATATACACTCTCTTGACTTGAAGAAATGGGGGAGGGGAAGAAAAATATTAAATATCTAAATAAATAAAGACAATGACAGTTCCGTGAGGCATAATCAGGGCACACATACACGTCAAATCAGCAGCTCACTGGTGTTCATAATGAATCATTAAAAATAACTTCCTTCTTAAAGCTTGACTGCAAGAATATCCTTTCACCATCTTGCACTTTGCACAGCAACTTGGCACAATGACAGGCAGAAGACGAAGACGAAGACGAAGATGAAGAAAAGCCTGGGACTGACTCCTGCCCAGAAAGAGCAAAGGCAAGCAGTGGGTTAAACGGGCTCACTGTTGCACGAGGCTTGAGAATGATTAGCATTGTACTTACTATTAACCTTCCACTACTCCTGTCTTCCAAACAAATAAATTATTGAAACCCATAAAGTCTCCTCCTCCTCCTCCTCCCCCGCCCCAATTTGTTTTCAGGGGTTTTGCTCACATTCTTTCTCTATCCACATCAAAGTAGAGATCAGTGTCAGAGAAAGTAGCCCACATTTGGAGCAGAATCTCCCAGAGACTCATGATTAATTGGGTTCTTTTTTTCCCTTTTTTGCATCTTGGAAGTGCATCCAAAGATGATGTTAAAAGAATGTTTGTTTTTGCCTTTGCCAAAACTTGTTTAGGAGTGCTCTGGAGGATTGCTACAAGGTACTCATGTTGGCTGGGAAAGAAAAGGGCAAATCAGCTCAGGTGTTTGGTGCCAGATTGTATTTTCACCCCTCCTTTCCTTTTTCCCTTATGAAAGTTTTCTTATTATTATGTGTATTATTATCCCCCTACCCCAGAGGATAATATAAAGAAAACACACATCAATATGAATGCAGAGCTGAAGGGTATGGGGTGGGCATGTGTTTACCCCTTTAATCATTCTTGCATTTTTTAAAGGTTAGTTTGGACAAGGAATCCAAGATCCAAATAAAACTCTTTAGGGTTTTCTCTTTTTGTGTGTGGTTGTTTATTTTCTTAAGCAGAGATGGTCACAGAAGCTGTAAGTCCTGGCTCAAACCGATCCTTTTGAAACCTGTCAGAATCTATTTTCCTTGATTATATTTGTAGAAATGTGGTAATATGACGGAAAGTGGAGGGGTGGGGAGAAAAGGCAGGGAGAGGGGCTTATTTCGTTATGGCAAACCATGCCTGCAAAAGCATGCCTCATACTGCTATTTGCCTCTTTGTCTCTGTCTATATCAACTCCACATGCTGCTCTGGTGGCCTGCTTTGTACTTAATATAACTTGTCAAAACACATCTATCAGATATATGAAAAGCGAATCCTGGGTGGCCAGGCCAGCCCATGCCTGGCGTGGATTTGGATTGCTTTAAGAAAAAAAAAATTAAACCAAGACCACAGAATTTCTCTCCTCGGCGAGATTTAGATGAAATGCAGGATGTGTCATTGTGCAACCAGATTTTTAAATAATTACACACATGCACAACTGTTTTGTTAGCGAGCCATTACAGTTTATTTAAACTCGACACACTGCACTTTTATGTGGCGTCACAGTTATTTTTAAAAGCTGTCCGTTATATTTTAAAAAATGGTGTTACTGTTTCTTTCTTCCTTTTCTTTTTTTAATTGGAGATGATTGTTCTTCCAAAAACCTCTGTGCTTTTACCTTTCCCACCACAAAGGTCTAAGTCACTTCTCCCCACTCCCCCAAAAATAAGTGGGATAAGGTGATTTCCTCTCTCCTTTTATGGTGAGAGTCTATGAGTGAAAGATACACCTAATGATGCTAGCATGCTTTATCATGGTAAATTCACATGTGTTGCAGGTTTAAAGTCATAGAAGCAATTGCTGGTGTAGCTCTTGTGAATTATTGGCATGGCCCAGTGGGCAGGAAAACCCTAAGAAAGGAACTGTGCTTGCTTGGTTGAGAGGAGAACAGTTGTAGCTAGAGAGAAGATATAGTTCCCAGGGCTAAGGAGGAGAATTTTTTCACTTTGAATAAGGGCTTTAACATTTGCATTCAGATGTTTCTACCTGTGCAGCACAGGTAGAAAAGTTTTGCAGTCAAGTCCTGTCCTGACCCCTCATGGATGCTTGAAGCTTTTGGGACAGTGCATAAATTCAATCTAGAGGATGAAGAAATTGAAATAGTTAAAGACTTCCCACACCTTGGATCAAGTATTGATCAGAATGGGTACTGCAGTCAAGAAATCAGAAGTAAACTAGGAATGGGAAGGGCAGCTATGAAAGAACTAGATGAGATCCTTAAGTGAAAAGATATAAAACTGAACACTAAAGTTAGGATCATCCAAGCCACAGTATTCCCCATCATCATGTGGGGTTGTGAGAGCTGGACAGTGAAGAAAGCTGACAGAAAAAAAAATCACCTCATTCAAGCTGTGATATTGGAGAAGAGTGCTGAGGATACTATGGATGGCCAAAAAGACAAACAACTGGTTCATAGAACAGATCAAGGGGTTTTGGGGGTGTCTCATTCATGGGATCACCATGACTCAATGTCAACATGAAGGAAGTTAACAACAACAACTTGTGACAGATTTAATTGTTAAATAAAGACATTGGGACTTAAATTGTGATTGTGTTTGCAATATTCAAGTATAGTTAGCCCCAAAGGACCCAGAAAGATGTACACTGGCATGTCTTCTCCTCCCCCCTCTTTTTTTAAAATGTTCTTTTTGTTAAATACACTGGCATGTCTTCTAAGGGGTGAAGACAGACTGCCCCTGGGAGTGCCAGATCGGGCCTGTGGCAACTGCATGCCACAGGCCCAATCCGGTGCTTTGCTGACCCAAAAAGTGGCAAAAAACCACCCTTGCTGCCACTGTGGCAGCTTTTTGCCAATTTTTTCAGTGCAGTGCGTCTAAACGCTGCGCTGAGGAAGGGGCGTGATGCTACCTGCCATCTGGTTGGGCAGGCAGTGTGACGCTGCCATCATGGAGGAGTCAGGGTGTCCAGCATGTGGTTGTCATGCCCCCCACTCCACCTCTATGCTGGCCCTTTTGGCCAGTCTGTACAGCTCCATAGGCTTTAAGAATATCTTCTGGTAAAGCCTAGTGTTTTTCAGGATCTTATCAGGGTTACTTCTGTGGCCAAATTGATTACTATGGACAAGTTTCCATGAAATATGGCTTATACACATGAGTGCTGCTCTTCTTTTATAGTATGCAGCTACAAGGTAATGCTGGGTATACAGTGGGCCCTTGGTGCTATTGTTCCCCCCCCCCCCCCCAACTTGGATATCAAATGCTCAAGTCCATACAATGTCATAGTAAAGTGGTGTCCTTTATATGGAAAAATCATGGGTTGATTTATTTTTCTTTAATATTTTCAAACTGTGCTTGGTTGAATCTGTTGATAAAGAATCTGTGGGTATGAAGGACTGATCATGTTTTGGATAGAAGTAGGCAGAAGCTGATATAGATCAGGATGTCTTGGTTGTGATGATTTGCACTATATTACTTTGGCAAGGCACAAGGCTCTTCTAACTTCCAATTGCTTAACAATAAAATCTCCCAAGGCTACTGAAATGAAGAAGTAACCAAGAGGGCCCAGTTAGATTTGGGTACTAAAAACAAATTTCTAGTCCCAACATGTTCTGACCTACCCTTAAGGAAAACTGTCAGTTTAAACAGAACAATTGTAAAACCATTAAATACAAACAAAATGGATGACAGCAGGCATGGAGTTGCGAGGAGGAGGATGTCTCTGGGCTCATTCACACTATGAAATAATCCAGTGTGGAAACCGGGTTATTTCCAGGTCATTCATATTTGCACCAAATGCACTTGGTGCAGTTTCCTTAACCTGCTACTTTTGAATCTGATGCTTTTTCCGCGTCTTTTAGAAAGAACCAATTTTTAAAGAGCTGCAAATTACTACATGCTGTCAATTCCATTTGGATCACTCAGAAAGGGATGGGTTATGTGCAGAGGGGCAGAACATATACATCCCACTGTTCTTGCCCCACTGTCAAAGTGCCATTGTTTTTCCCTCTCAGCACTCGGTTGCGGGGGTGAAGAAACTGGCTCCATAACCGGTGTCATAGAAATTTGGGGTTACCATATTGCAATAGTTCAACCATCATTTTCTTGGCCTGCCCTGCTGATGTTGAACTATTGCAATATGGTAACCCCAAATTTCTATGACACTGGATATGCTAAATAAAAAATGCAAAATTATAAAACTTACCAGTTACACACCATTTTTCATAGGATCATGATTCTGAAAAACTGTGTATAACTGGTAAATTCATGAAAAACTGTGTGTAACTGGTAAATTCTGCAAAAGCTGTATGCGAACATTTGGAGTATCTACAGCTGTATGCCTTTCTGACTGCCCCATCAGTCACACGATGTGGGGAGGAGGGAGCTCTATGGATGGAGGGACAGATGGAGCCAGAAGGGCTCATCCAGGCCTGATGGGGTGATGAGAACCATGAGCTTTGGGCCTCCCTTGGGGCTGGAAGGCCCAAGAGGAAGAAAGGTCCAAGTGTACTTCAGAGTACCGCTTCCTGGGGGGTGGTTCTGGGAGCCAGCCGGATGACCTCATGGTTCCTTTTGGCTCTGGCCCAACTGAGGCTCTGCCACTCTGATTCAGGCTTTGCCATGCCCACTGGGCCACAGAAAGAGGATGAAGAGTTTGAGGAGGAGAAGAAGGTGAGGTAGGCTTTGGATGACTGAGGAGCAAATTGCCACTTTCTCCAATGTTGGGGCAGCCATGAAGCCATGCCACAATGGAGGTCAATGGGATTTGAGCATCTGCAGATTTTGGCATCTGTGGGGGATCCGGAACGGATCCTCTGCAAATACTAAGGCCCTGCTGTACTTTCTAATTAACACTTGTTAATTGGAGGTTGTTTTGTCATTACCAACAAACCCTTTTTTAAACAGAAACCTCTTGTGATGCCCAAAATCTTCTGCCCACTCCCAATTTTTTCCCTCCCCTGTAAAAATTGTCTTGCTACACTCCTGCTTCCATGCAGTTAAACATCTGTATGGAATCACTTTGTAAATCTGTTGAAAAATTATGTGTTAGGTATCATCCAGGTGCTGGCATAGGAAAAAGCTAGATAAGAACAAATGAATTGGAATCTCAGTCTGAGCAAGGTTAACAAAGCTTTTTATGGTGGTAATGTTTGGCTTGTTCTAAATGAGGTTAAAGATTTGTTTGTTAGCTTAGAGTACTTTTACGTTTAGCACTGTTTATGGTTGGTCGTACAGCATCCAAGACTAAAAGAAAATTTTATCAGTTTTGTTTACTAAGGCCCGGTAAACACCACTGGTTTGCAGTGGCCTGGGGCCATACTAGGGTTACACGGCGGTGGAGCAGCTGCACGCCACACAACCCTAGTTAGTGGCGGCAGCAGCATGGACGTGCGGCCTCATCTACATGGAGCACGCATTGAGAAGGTCACTTGTGCATCCTGACCAAACGCTGGGGCACAGAAGAGATGTCATGGCACTGCTGGAGTCACCTACGGCTCCCTATAAGCAGTGTGAAATGGAGCTCCTTTTCACCACGCGCATCGTTCCCGCGACAATGAAATGGCCACGGGAACAATGCCAAGGAGAAAGGGATCGAGTGGCCCCTTTTCTCCATGGCTCTAGCTGTCCAAATGTCCTGCGGCATCAAGTCCCAAGGACACCCCTTTTCTGTGGCCTGGAAAAACTCCAGATTGGGGCTACAGGTCTGATGCTGAGGCTGCCCTGGCCCCAATCCAGAGCAAAAAGGGGCGGGTGCAGGCCGCCCCAAAGGGGTGGTCTGTATCGCGCCTATAACAATGGTGTTTGTTCCTGGAATTTTTATTTTTTTTAAAAAAACACCTTACAGTGATCCATATCTTGATGATGCCATCATTTCTATTTCCCAGTGCAATGGACACTGAATGCATTTTTCTTCCATACTTCAAGCTTCCAAATCTGATACAGAGTGCTGTGCAGACTTTTTGGAGCAAATTTTGGGGTTTGCAGAAGGGTACTGGAAGGGAGAAAGAAGGGACATCCCAAAGGGACGTTTGGTTGCATGATGTTAAATTACTAAATTAACAAGGTTAAATTACTAAGAAACTTCATCTGTTTTGAAAAATGATACTGTCATGTTAAATAGTTGCAACTCTTGTGCTATGCCCAATTCAATAGACTTGACCTTTATGGCTCTAAGGCAGGGCACATGGAGAGCTTTCTACTTCCATATCAACTGTGTATGGTCTATAGAGCCACCACAGCAAGAAACTATATGTGAGAGTCATTAAAGGGGTTATTGTTGTTCTTGTTTGTCTTCAAGTCATTTCTGACATGATGACCTTAAATTGATCCTGTGCACCCAACCCCACTTATTGGTAAGCAACCACTGGAATCAACAGGGGGCTCTTCTAGGAGAATAAGCAACCTGACATTTCTGCCCCCTCCCCACATAAACATTCTCTAGTGCAACAAACAGAAAAAGGACCCCTGTTGCAAATCTCTCTAATGCCAGAGATTTTTCATGTGGAGGAGGATGGAAACATTAGACAGCTGCTTCCCAATCAATCTGGGAATTGACCCTCTTTTGATCACAGTGGTTGCTTATGGGGAAGTGGTGTATAGAGGAGAGTCATAGTTGACTCATTGGAAAACACAATAATGCTGGAAAAGATGGAGAGATGAAGAAACAGAGGAAGACCACATGATAGATTGATGAACTCTATTAAGGATATGAATTTGCAGGACCTAAGCAAAGCAGTGGAGGATAGGATAGGCTTGTCCCCCAACCTGCTGGCCTTTCACTGGCAAGTAAAAATGTTTTTATTCGGGCAGGCTTTTTAAAATTATGACAGGGTGGCTTTCATATGAGGTGGGTGTTTTAGATTGTGTGTTTTAACTTTTGTATGTTTTTTAATCTTAATTTTATATTGTTTTAACTGGGTTGTTCTAAATGTTTTTTAAAAAAAATGTTTTTGAGGTGTTTTTATTTTGTTGGTATTGACTTTGTTTCATTCACTCTACACATCCCTTTTTGGGAGAAAGGCAGCATAATAAATAAAATAAAATAAAATATCGGAGGCGTCTCATCCACAGGATCACCATGAGTTGGGATTGACTCTACATCAGGTACAACAACAGTGAACATAGCTCTTAAACTGGATCAATGAAGGGATCATAACAATGTAGCATTTATGAATGTGTGTAACTGCTGGTTACATGTTTGCAATTGCCCAACAGGATCCCAGCTGTTGTATTTTACTGCCAGAGGCAGGAAGAGGCACATGTGAGATTTTTCCGCCTCAAGTGTCTTGGCTATCAAATATCTCCCTTGCATCTTATGGGTTAGTCTGAACTAGAATAGACCCATGGAATGAAATGTTGAATGGTAAGTCAACATGCAGGACAACCCCAATGAATCAATGGTTCTGTTCTAGCTGGCACTAACAGAATTTAGGCTCTTGATCTGGAGCTGTATGGCACCATTTGCTGTTCTGCATTAAGCCAACTCTGCCTGCATTATAGAAATTGTCTGTTCCAGATGATGTCATGGTCAGAATTTAGATAGGAATTTAGATATTTTAGATAAATGCCTGCTATGAGCAAGCATGATATCCTTTCCTTGGAGCACATTCTCCAAACAGGTTTGCCCTTAGGTGCCAGGTGAAAGTTGTTCTCTTATGCCAAACTTTGGAATAACATAATTAAGGAACAGTTTGGGGTTGTTATTTCCTGTGATTAACATTGGTAGTGTTTCTATTAAGACTGTTTTTATTTTGCTTTTTGCTCTTTCATGGTTTTAATTGTGTATGGAATTTGCCCTGGAGTCCACTGTTTTAAAAGTAAGGTACAAATCATTTAAACAACTAAATAAATGTTCATCTTTCATCCCATGTTACCACATTTCACCAAGAATGGAATATAATCTTAAAGAACTATCCATGGAGATTTTTTTTTTAAATGTGTGTAACCACAGCTATTGAACAACTTCATGGGTGGTTTCTTGTTCTTTCCAATGTGTCTGATGACCCTGGGCAGGGAAAAAGACCAAGCTTCTTTTAGCATCCTGTTAAAATTAAGAAACAAACATGCCTGTCATCAAAGGGTTCATTTGCCATTGGATTTAAAGCAGGAGAGGGCACCTATGCAAGGAATTTCAATGTACCAGAAATGATATCTATCACTTCTTCTTACCATTCTTAGCTAGCATTTGAGCAAAAACAAACTAGGGAGGCATTGACTGATGGGTTGAAAAGTTAAACTGCTACATTTGCAAATGGTTTTAAGACATCTGGGGCCATTCCTAGGGTGAAAATTGCCAAAAAGTAGATCTTAAAAATCAGGGGAGATTAGTGACACATGTATGCAGCCCATAGGCTACCATCTTTCCTTTATAATCTAAATAATCTTCACCTCTCCTTTATAATTTAATTATAATTTATAATTTAAATAAAGTACAGGCATAAAGTAGAGGCTTTTTTAAAAATAGGAAATGAACTGGAAGTGGATCATTTCCTGTTGTAGAAATATTTCTTTGGGGCATAAAATGGTCCAAAGGATGCAGAGAAAGAATCGGAAGAGCCCTCATGCCCCTTAGAGCATCTGGGGGGAAGGTAGTTTATTTTGTTGGGGGATGCAGTGGGGGTGCACCCCCAAGTTCACCTGTGGGGCCACTGAGTCCCCCTTAGCTCTAAAAGTTGCTACTCTCACCTAAATTCAATGGGAAATAAGCACTTTATTACAGCTATATTTGTTGAATAGCCTTTTTAAAAAAATAAAATAAAAATAAACAGAATACATATTACTGAAGTGTATAGTAATGTGATGGCTAAGCATTAAAATACAATGACATTTCTTCATACACCTCATATTTTATTAAGAGTGCTAAGATTTAAATCTGTTGGTGTGAAACTGGGAACAAGAAAACCCATAGAAAAGTATATGTGGAAGCAGCTTCCTGGTCACTGTTATTTATTGAAAGGAAAAATAAAGTGTGAACCATTTAGAACAGCTTTGAAACAAAACTGTTTGTAAAGTCTGCTCATCTGCTATAGGTGTTGGTACCTGCTATACTACAGCTAAGCTAAAGTTTTTTTGGAGATTTTTTTTTAGAACATTTTTGAGAATCGTTTCACAGCCCAAGTTGGTCACTTTAAAGGTTGCTGATCCAAAACTGAAAGGGGCTTTTGTACCTTTAGTGGCTGTGTAGTATAGGGAATTTCAGAAGGTGTTGCTTATCATCTGGTTTCATGACAAGTGACATCTGCTGAAATTCCCTCCTCTGCACAGCCATTAAAGCTAATAGCAATAGCAATAGCAAGTACATTTCTATACCGCTTATCAGTGCACTTAAGCACTCCCTAAGCGGTTTACAATAGCAATAGCAAGTACATTTCTATACTGCTTATCAGGGCATTTAAGCACTCCCTAAATGGTTTACAATGTGTAAGCTAACTGTCCCCAACAATCTGGCTACTCGTTTTAGCGACCTACGAAGGATGCAAGGCTGAGTCGACCCCGAAGCCCTGCCTGGGATTGAACTCACAGCCTTTTGGATGTGAGAGGCTGCAGTGCCAGCATTTAACCACTGTGCCATCAGGGCTCCAGGTCCTAACACTAGCTCCTTCTAATATTCAGTCTGGTAGCCATCTTTAATTCTGAATATTCTCCACTACTGTTATCCTTGCCAGATAGCACTACCCCACCTTCCCGAACACCACAGTATGACACTGGGGGCTAGTCTACCTGTAAGTATTATGCAAACTGCTGTGGATTTTCACACATTAGCATCAACACTTGTCTTCACTTTCCTGTGCAAATTTGCTCTGCCCAAAATACAGAGCCATACGAATCCATGTGAATCCTTGCAATGCAAAAAAAAAAAAAAAAAAAAAAAAAAAAAAAAAATGGCCATGTGTTCAATAATGTGTGTCCTTGCAGGTAGTCTCAGCTACTCTGTTAAAAACTGTGATTCCTTTTGCTGTGGAGTTTATGGCATTTTCCATGCTCCTTACAAAAATCCTCCTAATTGCACATGGATGGACTGCAGTCTATTCAAATAGAACAAGGAGTATCTCAAGTGTTTAGATAAGCTCTCAGTTGGGATACTGTAAAAGATTCAAAGGAGTTGTCCATACAGGCCAAAAGGCCCTTGTTTTCATTTTTTCCTGTTTAGATGATGCAGGCTAAAACATTGGGGCCAGGATCAAGCTGAATCCTGGCAGATTTGACATGGATCAAGTAGATCTGGCCCAATCCCAGGGTAAACAGCCTTCACCATAGGTCAATTTTCCTGGAAACTCCACAGCAAACCCTGTCTGTTTAAATACTCCTCCATGCTCCTTGCCTGGCCATGCCACCACACCTTGTGGGAAACCCCTTTTTGTTACCACATCTGATGCAGAAACGGAGTGGCCATTTGGGTATAGCCAAGTGCCCTGTTTCTGCATCACTTGTGGTGACAGGAGTATTCTCCGTAGGAACAATGGCAAGGCAAGGTAAGGAGCATGTTCCAGTAGCAGATCCCAGGGCGGCACTGGGATGGGTGTGTAAACACTCCCCTATCCCTGCAACAACTGAGGACCAGCCCAGGTGAGCACCCAGACCAGCATAGCATAGACAGCCTCTCTGCTTAGCCCTCAAATGTTGGCCAAGCCGACATACAGTTGCTGCTACTGCTGCAGCCATTGGTCACTTCAAAGTTGCTACAGTATTACTTTCACCAGTTTGAGAGATTACTACTTTTCATTTCTCCTTATAGGTTGTTAGAGGCTTGCGGCTGGATAAAATAAACATTATAAGATCACCATGCATGGCTAGTGTGTGTGGTAGATAATTTTACACCTTTTCTAGCTAGATGTTACAAACGATAGACTGTATAGCAATTCTGCTGGCTGTACTTCTAGCTGATCAAAATAAAGCACTACTCTCAACTTCCTTCCTCCATCACTCACTTCTTTTTTTGATCCCACACTGGAGAAGCGAGTTGGTAAAAATGGGCCCTCAGAACACTTATGATTGCTAAGAAGCTTATACTACAAAGAGGGAAAGATAAAACAACTCCTTCCATTATTCAGTGGACTTAACAACTCTTGCTTTCTTTGAACGGACATTTTTACCACTGTCAGCTCTGACAAGACCTCTGTTGGGACATCTGGGCTGCATATATAGGCTTGCATGCATAAGTGAGCCTGGTTGAGATCTTATATATTAGAAGGCAGTACATTTTTTGAGCAGAGTAATGCTGACTTAATAGTAGTTACATTTCTGAAGACACATCATTCTTCAATATACTCATTTGCTTTCTTCCCATCTGTGACCTCCCGCCCACTTGATATGTGTTTATAATTTACTGTTGGATATGTTTTCTTTAGAAGTTTTCAATTAAAGATGGAAAGAAAGAAAAACTTTATCAATATGGGGCTGCATCTACACTGCAAAATTAAGGCAGTTTAACACTGCTTTAACTGCCAAGCCTCAAATGCTAAGGAATGCTGAGTTTTTTAGTTTTATGAGATATTTAGCTTTCTATGTCAGAGAGTTCTGGTGCCATAACAAACTACAAATCCCAGGATTCCAGAGGAAGGAGTCACAGCAATTAAAGTGGTGTCAAACTGCATTAATTCTGTAGTGTGGCAGCATCCTGTGTCTCACTTGCTTATACCAGTAATTATTGCCATCATTCTCTGAAGTTGCCAGCCACAGATGCTGGCAAAAAGTCAGGAATAAACTCTCCTAGAACATGGCCACGTAGCCCGAAATACCCATGAAAAACTATGGATGCCGGCCATGAAAGCCTTCGACTTCATATTGCCATCATTACTTGTCAGAAAGCAAAATTCTGGTCCAGAGTTTTGTTCTTCTCTGTCAGACTGATTTGTGATGGTGGGTCACCAACAGAACTTCAGAATCAATGAAACAAAGGTCACTTGATCAATACAGCTTTCATAGAATATCTAACAGTTTTTATAGACCCTTTAAAAGATTCTGGGAATTGTTAAAAAATGTAACTTTTCCAATCTCTGAACCTTAACACACATTATCTTTATGTTGTCTGAGTATGTACTGGAAATTCTCTAGTGATTTACTGCTGATCAGAAAAAGTTTCTGAGTGTATCCACACCACATAGTTTTACTACTTTGACACCACTTTAGTTGCTACGGCAAAATTCTAGGAAATCCTTGGAATCCACAGTGGTTTGGTTAAGTACTTGGAAGGGTCTGCTAAGGAGCTCTAGTGCTATAGTTCAAGGGAGTATGCTTGAGAATTCTAAGTACCTCGTGAAACTACAAATACAAAGCTTTCACAGGATGGAATCACAGTTGATAAAGTGGTATCAAAGTGCTATAATTATGCAGTGTTTCTTCTAATGATTTAACACTAGAAACAAGAACAAAAATAATTTCCCCCTCCTACATTAGGCTGCTGAAATCGAGATACCTAATGGGATAGGCAAGGGAGAAAATGAGAAAGATTTGCATTTAGAAGCATGAGTTCCACTGTGGGTGCTGAAATTAAATTCCTGCTGTATGCATGCGCTGAAACTAACTTTGCTCTTCAGTTCCCTTCAGATTCCCAGAATGTCCTGAGCTACATTTGAATCTGGCTCCAATGGATGAATCCAAGTGTTTTAGTGGGTAACAAAACAGATCTTGAAACTCTAATGTCTTGCTTAGACTTTCTCTAAGAGGTACATCTCTGGGAGTAAAATTAGAACTTTTTGATAGAAATGTATGAAAACATCTTGGTGCTACTAAGACTACATTGTCAGGGATTTCAGACATTGCATACTGACTCTCTCTCTCTTTCTCTTTCTCTCTCTGGTCTTGTCTTTGCTGTGGAAATAATGCAGTTTAACTACCATGACTCATTGCTATAGAATACTGGGATTTGTCATTTGGTGTGGCACCAGAGCTCTCTAATAAATAATAAATAAACTTTTTATTTCTATACCGCTTTTCCTCGAGATCAAAGCGGTTCACATACGGTAAAATCATATGACATATGTCATATTACGTATAAAATCAGTTACACAATCTAATAAAATGTGTTTAAAAACAACATATTAAAACAATCAAGACAATAAAATTTAAAAACATCTTAATCTGATTGGGGAATACTTTTTTAGAGAGAATCAGGAGGATAAGCTTGCCGGAAGAGGTGGGTTTTACTGCCTTTTTAAAGGCTTCCAGTGTACTGCTGAGACAAATCTCTTCCGGGAGTGCGTTCCACAGAGTTGGAGCTATTGCTGTATAAGCTCTTTGGTGAGTTGTTACCAATCTCACCTTGGGGTGTTCAAGTAACAATTTCCCCATTGTTCTGAGACAGAGAAGTCACAGACTCTCAGCCTCATAGGATGGTAATGGCAAACCTCCTCTGAACAAATCTTGCCAAGAAAACCTGTGGTTTGCCTTAGGGTCACCATAAGTTGAAAATGACTTGAAGACACGTAACATATACATGACATTTCAATGAGTGCTCCAGTCTGCATCTGTATGTAAAACTAAGAGGGAAGAGGAAATGCTATTTGGTCATTTGTTTTAGATATCAAAATGTCTTTGGCTGAAATTGTTGTTGTTTTTATATGCCTTCAAGTCATCTCTGACATACAGCAACTCTAAGGCGAACCTATCATGGGATTTTCTCAGCATGTGTTTTCAGAGGGGGAATTGCCATTGCCATTCTGGGGCTGAGACAATATGACATGCCCAAGGTCACCCAGTGGGTTTCATGGCTGAGCTGGGATTTAAATCCTGGTTTCTAGAGTTGTAGTCCAACATTCAAGCCACTGAACCATGCTGACTCCTAACATATTACAAATAACACAGTATACACTTTTGTTATCAGGGACATAACAATGATACATTCCAAGTAACTTGATGAATGAGGGTGAAGTTATTTTGTGGATGTAACATATAAAAAAAAATCTAGTTACTTTTAAATTTACTTTAAAAAATATTTTGAGGCATTTTCTGAGACAGAAATATTTCAAGTGCTGTGCCATTCTCTTATCTCTAAATCTTTAACGTTTTACCATCCCAGAAAAACCATGAAAAATGTAAGCTCAAGCAAGACAACTTGTAAATCTGGTGTCCTTCAAGGAGCTATTCTGTCCCCCATGCTGTTCAACATTTACATGAAACCGCTGGGAGAGATCATCTGGAGACATGGGGCGCGGTGTTATCAGTATGCTGATGACACCCAAATAAGTTTCTCTATGTCTCCGACTGATTCAGTGACTAAGGATGGCATCTCTCCTCTGAATGCCTGCCTGGAATCGGTAATTGGCTGGATGAGGGAAAACAAACTCAGCCTGAATCCAGAGACAATGGAAATACTTGTGACAGGTTCCTCGGGCCTAAGGAAGGAAATTTGTCAACCTGTCCTGGACGGGGTCACACTTCCCCCAAAGGACGAAGTTCGCAGTTTAGGAGTACTCCTAGACTTGTCCCTGCAATTGACATCTCAGGTAGATGCGACGGCCTGAAATGTCTGCTATCAACTTTGGTTGATACGCCAACTGTGACCCTACCTAGACCGAAGGGACCTTGAAACGGTGGTACACGCTCTCGTAACCTCTCGTCTAGATTTCTGTAATGTGCTTTACATGGGGCTACCCTTGTACCAAGTTTGGAAGCTTCAGTTAGTGCAAAATATGGCAGCCAGATTGGTCACCGGTTCATCAAGGTTTGACCATATTACACCTATCTTAAAAGATCTTCATTGGCTCCCTTTCTGCTTCTGGGCACAGTACAAGGTGTTGGTTATTACCTATAACGCCCTACATGGCTTGGGCCCGAGTTACTTACAGGACCGCATCTCCCTATATAATCTGCCCCGCACTCTTAAAACATTGGGTAAGAACCTATTGGAGACAGCTCTAAGTATGTTGCTACTTCACAAAGAGCATTTTCAACATCAGCTCCGAGACTTTGGAACAGTCTCCCTGAGGAGATCCGCTCGGCAACCTCATTAGAAACATTTAGAAAAGTGATTAAAACCAAGCTTTTTAGCCGAGCATATCCCACCTGATATGAATACCCCCCTGATATGAGTGACTTGCCCTGTCTGTGTATGATCCCTGCCATGTTTGTTGATGCTATTGTTACTGTATGATGTTGTATATTTTATTGTTTTTAGCTGCTTTTAATTGAATTTTTATTTAAACACTTTGTGCTTTTTTAGTCTGTAACCCCGCTTCGATCCACTGAGAGAGGCGGGAAAACATAAATAAATAAATATTATTATTATTATTATTATTATTATTATTATTATTATTATTATTAAGTTGTGTAACAAATAATGATAAGATATTACTTTAAGTAGCAGTAGGAACATCTTGATTTTGAACGTCTACTTTCCTAAGTCTGGGGTGGACCTATGAATGTGCATAAACTCTATACAGCCTTTTACTTGACACACTGCAGATGCTGAAGTTTCTTTTTTAAACAGTGAAAGTGTTATTAGCAGACAATTGTGTTTTTCTAACATATTTTTAACCAAAAGAACAAACATCATCTTGGGTTTTAAATTAGTGAAGGGTGGGACATTGCAGAACAAACAAATAGAAAATACAGTAGGAGAGAGCAAAGTCTTTAGCGATGCATATCAGAGGGAGGCAGAGAGCCAGCATTGGACTACAAGAGGGTTCGATTCCCACTTGGCTATGAAACCCACTTGGTGACATTGGGCAAATCTCCTGCTCTCAGCCTCAGAGGAAAGCAATGGCAAACATCCTCTAAACAAATCTTTCCAAGAAAACCCTATAATGGATTCACCTTAGGGTTGCCATATGTCAGAAATGACTTGACACAAAACAAAGGCACACAGTGATCTTTGGTTTGAGAACAGAAGTGATAAAGTAATCCCTGTTTTCCCCTCTATGAAGTATTGGACAAACTTTATCAAAATAATACAGGGGAGAACACATAAGCAAGAAAATGCTTCTTGGCTATAATAAAGGCTCATAAAGATGGGCATAGTACAGTATCATTCAAAATTCACAAAACAGTGATACCTTTCTTGGGCCAACAAAAATATACATGTTGCAAGTTTTCAAAGCTCTTCTGGCTTCTTCATCAGGCAAAAGTGTTAAAAATCATAAACAAAACAAAAGATATGAACAAGCACACTTGCAGAGTAATTGAAAGGGATTCTATTTTGTTTAATAAAGAGGAAAAAACAGATGTAAAGGCCCTTAATTATTATTATTTTTAAAAAGAAATAAAAAAGAAATCACACAGAGACACGCATTTTCTCATTGTTTCCTTGGTGTAGAGCCATTGGGAAGGATTATGAGACCATGCCAGCACTATAGCTCCAGGTTTTAGATCAAAACACCACATAACCCAAAATCTCTTGAAGCAAAAAGACAAAGACATACTCTTCCCCCCCCCCCCCAAAAAAAAAGAACAGCCTCCCACCAAAGCAAGCACCATTTTTCAGCAATATCATTTCCATTCTTGCCTTTCCTATCATAGATTTAAAAATAAAATAAAATTAGGAGAAATGGGTGACCCCATAAAACCTGCAGTTTTCTGGGCCAATGGTGACCTCATTCCCATGCTCAGGTAGGTAGTAAAATTAATTTCCTCAGGAGCTAAAACTCAATTAATATGTTGATGTCAGGTAAATAGGATTCTCCAACTTAATTTCCTAGGCAAGATTAGAAGTCTTTAACAGGAGGCTTGGTTAACACTTCAGAGAAACAGATGAGCCATCAAGATAAGTGGAGGGCGATTGTCCACTGCCAGAAGTTCATTTACATTTGATGAACATCTCTCCGAATCCCCCAGCATTAATATCCCAGACAAAAGGAAGGGAGGTAATTAATTTCAATCCACATCCCTCTGGGTCTTCCAACTGAACAGAATGAGGTTAGCAAAGGGAAATTGCTGTTGTTTTCTTCAAAGTAAGCAGAAGAAACCATAATGTCCACAGTGGCAATTTGGATATTTTCATATGCAAAAATATCATAAGGCTATTTTATCATTATGTGACTGTTAGTGTATAGTTGAATGGGAATGGTTGCTCAACACTGGCCACTTCGCTGTTGTTGTGTGGTTTCAAGGCATTTCTGACAAAGGCAAACTTATCATGGGGTTTTTGTGGCAAGATATCTTCAGAGGAGGTTTTCCATTGCCTTCTCCTGAGGCTGAGAGCATGTGATGTGCCAAAGGTCACCCAATGGGTTTCATGGCTGAGCAGGAAATCAAACCCTGGTCTCTAACACCATGCTGGCTCTGGGGAAATAACAGTTTAACCAATTTTTTTCAAGGAGGAAGAGAAATTCTCCAGCAAATTTTCAGAGGTGGGGTTCCCCAATTGCTGTGGTTGTAATTCAGCTTCTTTTCCTTTTTTAAAAAGGGCTTTTGAGGCTGTTTTGTGCTGCCATTTTACATAGTAACAGAAGCAACAGTGCTGAAAATAGTTGGCTGGACACAGTTTTGCATCCACCACAATGCTTTGTATCTAGGATTGTTCTAGTGTATCATATTTATGTGGTGATGGGAGTCAGGCCAAAGTGACACCCACTTACAAAATTTGTGCATTGTTTTATTTCTAGAGGAAAGGTAAGAAAAATCTTATTTTGGGTCAGCTCTAATTAATATTCTGCACAGACTACCTCCTTCCCCTGAATTTCTGAAATATTGCATTTCTGAATTGAGTTTCCACAGACTTATGGTCTCTACTGCAGATGGTCACAATACCATCCCCACAAGACCATGGGTAGGGATGTAATTATTTAGTTATTTCATATGCTTTGTATTGTGTTTTTAATATGTTATACTGTTTAATACTGTCTTAAGGGGGGGAGGGATAAAGTGTTTTTAATTGTCATATTTTATATTTTACTGTTGTTAACCGCCCGGATTGGTTTGCCAGAGGGCGGTATACAAATAAATATTATTATTATTATTATTATTATTATTATTATTATTATTATTATTAATTATCAAAAGAAACAGTGAAGAATTTTAGAAATTCTCTTCCTGATACAAGAAACTCTTCAGGAGCTGCACTATTTTCAAAGACTATTCCCGGTTTGCTGGCTATGACCAACAAAGTCACATATCACTCAGGTCCAGATTATTTGAAGGACAGTTATCTCCCTATAAGAGCATCCCTTCTTTTGAGAATGGATAGGCAGATCCTTCTCACAGGAACACCTGACAGGAACATAAGAGAGGGCCTTCTCAATAGCTGGCCCCAGGCTTTGGATTGCCCTTTCTAGAGGGCTTAGACTGGGACTCCACTTGCTATTTCATATGCAAGTGAAGATCTTTTTTTGTTTTGACATTTCTTGGAGGGCTGACTGCTCAGAGAAAAGGGTCTTTTATGTGCTGTGTTGTTTATATATGTTGTGTTTTTTTAATGATTTGCTTTTAACTTTTTTAATTTTATTGATAGTTTGATTATATTTTTACTTTTGTATGATGTAATATTCTTTAGTTGTATCTGTTTTATCTGTTGTAAGACACCATGATTCCTGGACTGGGAAGAAGGTGGGATAAATGTATACATAATTGTCATCATCAGCATTATCATATAACTACCACCACTTTGACATATCAGTAAGTACTGCATTCTTTAATGCTATGGGGTAATCAGTGGGAACGCTTTTTCTCTCTTAACCAAAAGCACTGAACAAGCATGGTTTATTGTAAACATGATTATTCAGTAATTGGATAAGCTCAAAATATCTTGGATGCAGTCTTCATCCAAGAGCTGGCAGCTTATTGATTATATCATTCTTTGGCAACGTTGCCGACAGACAGCAAGAATCATGAGAACTATCCTCTGAACAGACTGCTGGACCCGCAGTTGTAGAATGGGCTCCAAATGCCTGCTCCAGCTTCATTGTCAGGAAAATGGCTTGATGCCTGCTAGGCGCTTGGATGCAAGACATTTGAAAGAGCTAAACATGGAGAAGGGTAGCTTCACTATTATCTAAACTTAAAATTATGAAGTGGAGTTATTAAGAAGGGCAGATCCACAAACTCTAAGAGATAGTTTGTCATAGGAAGCAAGCATCTGGCAAGCTGGACCACTGGACTACCTAGCTCATTAATGTCCACAGAGGATGGCAATGGCTGTCTAGGGCTCCAGGCAGAGATCTTTTCTCATCCTTGCTTGGAGATACCACAAATTGACTCTGGAATCTTCTGCAAGAGAAGCATATACTTTGCTACTATTCCAATGCCCTTCTTCAAGTAATGGACTCCTTATAGTAAGCAACAGTGAAATAAATGAGGGACCACACTTCTGTGGTAGAGTGCATATTTTCCACAGAGGAAAGTCTCACATTCAGTCCATTGCATCTTCTAGCAGGGCTAGGAAAGTTCCTTGTCTGAAATCTTGGAAAACAACTGTCAACAGGATGTGACATGCATCAAACTATTAGGCTGTGTCACACTGTAGAATTAAGACAGGTTGGCACTGCTTTAACTGTCATGGCTTCATCCTATGTAATCCTGGGATTTGTAGTTTGCGATGGCATCAGAGCTCTCTGACAGAGAAGTCTAAATAACTCACTAAACTAGAAATCCCAGAATCCCATAGCATTGATCTATGGCAGTTACTGTATAGCAGTATTAAACTGCATTAATTGTGCAGGGTAGATGCAGTCTTAGTTCCAAATCTTATTGTTATCACAAATAGGATAGATGGCATAGCTTCCAGTGTTTCATAAATTAAAACTGGGACTCATGTGGCCAAGATGGCAAAATTATTAATAAAGAAGTAAACACAAGTTAGGGGGGCTGCAGCTGTTTGGTTTTGCCTGACTCTACTGAGAAAGGCAAGATTACACCTCTTCTTCTCCTCTCTCTGCTGCAGAGTTAATTCAGTGCAAAACTACCTTTGCACTTTAAACTCAATTCACACCGAATGAAAGCAAACGAGGAAAGTGGGAGAAGGAGAGAGAAATCAGGAGATTTTAAAAGGAGCTTAAAAGTGGACAACAGAGAATTAATCTGGACTGTCACTGTCAAACTGGGATAGTTGGAGGGAATGCGATTGAATTTGTGACAGCTTCTTAAGCAAATATTTATGTAAGTTCTATTAATTCAGTGAATCTACTATAGTTGAATTTATCAATAAGATTTAGGCCTTCATATCTGCTAATCCACTCCTATGAGTCCACTACAAAGCATACATTCTTAGAGAAGGAAGTAGAGTATTCATTCAGGGCCTTCAGCTGCCAGTCCCATGCCTTACCTTCCAATAAACCAGGCAAGAACACCACAAGCCTGAATACTACCACTTGATATTATAAACCAATCCAGACCCACTAGGCAGGGTCTATAAAGTCCTAACATCCAAATTATTTCCTCTGTCTGAGCAACTCATCACTGGAAGAAAGCTGAACAGATTAATTTGGTCATCTTATTTCACCCTGTCCCCTTTATTTGTCTGCTCTGAAAACCAATCCATCTCAGACCATATTATTCCATTTTTTTTTTTTTTTTGTTCATTTCAGAACATCACCCCTTAGACTCCACAAGCTGCATATGGACAGGACACAGTCTGGCAGTAGCTAACATCTGAGATGCTTGTAAACAGTGCTGATTTTACAGAGCAGAAGAAAAATGGTTGTTAGAAATTCTACTTATCTTCAGTTTGGTTGCAAAGTTGAACTTAACTGGATGAAGTACATGGATTCTAATGAGGCCATAAAGTTATGCAGAAGTATCACAGTATTGCTATCTGTCACATATTGCACCTCCTTCTTCAGTTCATATCTTTTGGATTACATAAATCCCATGAAAATGAAGCCTGTCTGAAATGAAGGTTTGCTATTATGGAGATTATGTTTAGACCTACTGAAACAAAAAGCACATGATAAGCTTACCACAATTACACACTGTCCACAGCTTATAAATAGGGTATATTGTGCAGATCTCATAAATAGTATGTTATATCCTGAAGTAATGAGGATTGGAAGATTCTGTGATCTAGAAAGAAATGTGGAAGATATTCCAGCTTGTCAGTGATAAAGTCTAGTAAGGTTTTTGCCTTCTCAGTTGATGAGGAAGACAATCTTGTGCTAATCTTGGATGTCTCTGCCAGTGGATTTGTTCCTCTTGATTAAAAAAAGAAAGAAAGAAAAAGAAACATGGGCAGAATTCAATTTAGCATTGAAACTAAGAAAATGTGCTGACACTTTGAATTTTCATATGTTGCATATTGCCTGAGTTTGTTCTACTGGTTAAAAAAGCCAGCTTTCGCTACCAACATTTCTGCATGTTGTCCTGGACATTTTGCATAAAGTAAGTAAAGGAAGAAAGTATGGGCATGTTACAGCATTGTCCTTCTCCATCCCTTGGGAAGAGTCCTTATTTTATTGAGGACTTGTGTGACACCTTCTTCACTCAGTTGATATAATTTAATTAACTTCTATGAAGCAGAGACTTAGGAGTGTGCCAAACTAAATCTCTAGTTGACAAAATGTAAGGCACGGAATCAAATGCAAATGTCTCTCATGAGCATGACAGACCGCTATACTTGACATAGCACAGATCAAAAAAGAAACTATATAAAGGTTTAGCATAATGGTGGTATGCATTAAAAGAGCCCAAAACAAGAATTAAGTCTTGTCTTTAGAGTTGCCATGAGATTTTCTGATAATGGGTTTCCATAATTTTTAAGAAAGCAACATGATATCTGAAAATAATAATTTAGAAAATCCGTGCTCTCCCTTTCAAGGCCTAATCCAAGCTGTTTTTGACTTGCTTCTTAAAAAATATTAAGAAATATTTACACAGGGTCATATTTGTGAGGTTATTTTAGATTTGGCAGATGTTAACATTGTCAGCACTGTTCTCAGCTTTCAGTCTACTTTTAAAAGTCTTTATAACCAAAAGTAATTGCTTCAAGAGGTGAGAGGATAAAGTAGGCTCTGGGAAAGGCATCCTTGCACTCTCAGGTTTTAAGTTATCCAAAAAGTAAGGAGATTATTGCATTGCCATTTTCCCAATCTGGGCACGGGCTGAGACCGGGCTGGGAACAAATGTTATCACACAGCTCCGTGCCCAGATTGTTACCATCCCGTCTCCAATCGGAACCTCTCCCATTATGGAAAAGAAGCATTTTTAGCTAAGAATGGGTTGGTAACGATCTGGGCATGGAGCTGGGTGATAAGATAAGGTCCCAGCCCAATCTCAGCCTGTCTCCAGAATGGGAAAAGGTGGCTAGTGCAATAATCTCTTAAAATAGTGTGTGTGCACGCACGAGCATAAACTGAAATAACCAGAATGAAAAATTAATATAAATTGCTATGACCCAATGAGACACTAGCTTATATATTCCCTGTGCATTTTGGTTCACTACGTATGGGGTGGGGCAATATAGATCAGCTGCAGCTTTTCTGTTATAAAATACTTTCTATTTATTAGAAAGTTGATTTTTATTCAGGCCAATCAGACCATATATCGTTCTAGCTCAGAGGATGGGTATTATTCAGCTTGTTGGGCTCATTTGTTGTTGCCGTTATTAACTACCATTAAGTCATCTTCAACTTACAGTGACCCTATGAGTGAGACACCTCCAAGGCAACCTGTTCTCAATAGCTCTGCTCAGGTCATGCAGACTCAGGACCACATATAGACTTATGAGCCAGAGGCAGCTGACTAATGCCCCTGTGGGCCCGCATAATGGAAAAACATGCTCCACAAAGCCTCCAAAGGTTACAGTGCTCCATTTTAAGTCACTCTCACTCTGGAGATGTGTGTTTATGTGCCTTCAAGTTGCCTGTTGACTTATGGTGACCCTATGGATTTCATAGGGTTTTCCTAGGCAAGGAATAGTCAGAGATGACAGTCCCTTCCTCTGCAATGTAACCTATATTCATTGGCTACTTTCCATTCAGGTACTAACCATGGCTGACCCTGCTTAGATTCCAAAATCACACAGGATGTGGGGGGAAAAGCATGTGGAAAAAAGCAAAAGTGACACATTCACACACCAAGACAGAAACCTTTGAGAATGCTGTTGTTACTGCTGTTGTGTGCCTTCAAGTCATTCCAGACTTATGGCACCCTAAGGAAAATCATGGGGTTTTCTTGGCAAGTTTCTTCGGAATGGGGGGGGGGGGATTGCCATTGCTATCACCTGAGGCTAAGAGCATGTGACTTGCCCAAGATCAACCAGTGGCTTTCCATGACTGAGCCAATATTCAAACCCTGGTCTCTAGAGTCATAGTCCAATACACAAACCACTAGACCATGCTTAAAAACCAGGCTTTGAATCACTGTGTATTCAGCTATGCTTGTGGTGCTGCATTAAATTTGCACCTTCTTTTTTCTGATAGGATTTTCATCTTTAACAGCTATATGATAGGCAAGGATAGCATGGTCTTCTCTACAAGGTCTTCTCTATGATGATGAACATAATTGCATCTTTGGAGTCTGGCCAAACACAAGGTAGTAAGAATTGATTTTGTATGTTTTCAATAAGTACTCTCTAAGTTTTGTTTTCTTTATAAATCTGATGGAAAGAGCTTGCATTCTTTGCCTTTAAACAACAACAACAACAACAACAACAACAACAACAACAACAATAATTTGTGGGTAGAATCAAAACTGAAAGATGAAGATGGGACTTTCCTACTTAAGGCTAAACATAATTATTAGTCCCAGTTAGAATAAATCCAATGAATAAATTAGGTTTAAGTCAATTGATTCAATGGGACTATTCCAGTTGGCAATGATAATTGGATATAGGCCAATGAGTTTGTTGGCCTAACTGAGATTTGATCTAAGGGTTCTCCTAGTCTACTACTTCAGTCTTTCTGTATAACCTGTTTCATATTCTAGGTTTAAGCCCTTGAAACAGCTTTTCTTTTTTCTGTCTTCTGACCTAAATCTTCCACTCTTATATGACATGTTAACACCATCAGTTATATTTTCCTATCATTTTACACCCTTCCCCCAAATAAGTTCCAGCCACCTGGTCATCTCTGAAATTTGCCAAGAGCTGAAGAATCTGCAGGATGTGACAAATCTGAGTTTTCACGCCATGGGGTCAGGTTCAGAAGAATTGCTCAGTGAATGCAAGACGAAGGTAACAGGATGATGGTTTTTGTCATATTAAAAAAGGGAGAAGGAATATTGTCAATCTGGGCTTTAATTAGGTTTGGAAAAGATTAAACATTGATCTGTGCATACAGAAGCTCATTAAGAAAATGAGGAGTCCATGAAAATAGGTGCACAATGTACCTGAATTTATTCAGTGAACAATTGAATTATATAAATAGCCTATCATGTACATCTGTTTTTAAAATTTTTAGTTCATTACCAATACAGTGCCAACAATTCCTCTGCCCTTGTATTGCCTAGACATATTCCAAAGACAGCACCAATAAAAGATGATCAATCCGTACATAAAGTGTACAGGATGCAACAGTACCGCCTCCATTGCTCTTTCTTCCTCTTGGTGTGAAACCGGTTTTTGGCATCCTTGACTCGATGGTCCATTTGTCTACATTGCTATTTTGGTTTTCAATCCATCTGCTTGCCTTTCTATCCTTCTGTCTATCTAATTGCTTGTTATCTGCCCGTAACTTTCTCTGTGGACTTCATTCGATTACTAATACATTTTCTTTCTGTATTGGATATAGAAGAAGTGGTGGATGCTGTGACCTGTCCAGACCTTCCTTTTGGCCACCCAACTAGTCCATGTGTTACAAAGAAATGACAAAAGAAGTTTACCAAAGTGGTCCTTGCCTTTTCTTTCTCCACTTTTGCATTAGTAAAGAAAGCAAAACTCATAAATCTCTTCTGTAGTGAGACTGCTAAGCTTCAGAAACGTCCTGTGTCTCAAGGCTATCACCAGAGTGGGAAATCTGGGTGTGCCAGGCAAGGAATTAATGGATGACCCATCCTGATTCAATATGTGTTCACATGTGTTAATCAATACTTCTCTTCAAATCCCACTCCTGCATAAGCTTTCATTTTTCGTGTTCCATAACATTGGTATTTAAACACACATTTTACAGCATTTATTCATGGGGTCACCATAAGTCACCAGGTGATTTGAAGGCACGCCCACAAACATTCAGAACAGAGGAACAAACAGCTCTCTTTCAAAAAGAGAGGAATAGATAAAAAGCTGTCATAATTGCTTCTTAGCATCTGTTGGCTGAAGTGGTCTCTTCTGTCTTCCTAATAATAGTGCCAGCATTGCATACAATTCTTTGATCCCATATCTGCTGGAAGTTCTTCTTCAGCTTTCCACATTTATGTGATGTGATCCAGTGGTGATACTAGGAGAGTGCATCACCACATGTGGATAATTTACACTGTGCAGAGGAGGTGTTGGATTACAGCCAATTAATATTTTTGTGCAGTATACTCTCTGTATTTATTCTGCACCAAAATGTAGATGTTGCTTCTGTACAAAAAACTACTTTTTGAACTAAATCATAGAGCCATACAATGATAGTGTTGGAAGAAACCTCAAAGGCCATCCAATCCAACCCCCTGCCATGCAGGAATAGACAAATCACTCCTGAGAGATGGCCATCCAATATTCAAATAAAAAGAGCCCAACAATTTCCATGGCTGTGTGTTGAAAACCTCTTATAATCAGGAGGTTCTTCCTAATGTTTAGGTGGAATCACTTTTCCTGAAGGTTGAATACATTGTTCTGGGTCCTTGTCTCTGGAGCAGCAGAAAACAAGGCTGTTCCATCCTCAATATGACATCCCTTTAAATATTTAAACATGTCTATGGTGTTACAGACGGGCCTAAGAGGTGCCATGATTACGCGCGAGGGGCGGCGCTTCCGGACGTGCCTTGCCCCTCGCACGTAACCGATACGTCAAGATAGCAGCGCCCTATACAGATGGATGCCACCATCTTGACATAGCGGACGCTCTGCGTCCGCACGTCCCAACCCAGAAGAGACGTCGCAAGTGCGTGCTTTGGCACTTGCGACGTCTCTTCCGGGTTCCTGGAAGGAGTGCGATTTTCGCGCTCCTTTTTTGCAGCGCGGAGGAGTCGTGCGGTTTGGCTGCTGCGGCTCCTCCACGCTGCAACCGGCAGCGGCCTGAGACCTCCCCTTTTGGGCAGTCTGTAACGGGCCTATATGTCACTCCTTAATCTTCTCTTCTCTAGGTTAAACATACCCAGCTTGCTAAGCCACTCCTCACTGGGCATGGTTTCTAGACCTTTAATCATTTTGGTTGCTCTCCTCTGGACATACTCCAGCTTGTCAATATCCTTCTTAAATTATGGTGCCCAGAACTGGACACAATATTCTAGGTGAGTTCTGACCAAAGTCCATGACAGAACCCTGTGGAGCCCTGCTAGTCACTTCTCTCCGGGTTGAGGAGGAGCCATTGTTGAGTACCATTTGTATTTGGTTAGTCAACTAACTACAATTCTACCTAAGAGTCACATTGTTTAGCCCACATTTTACTAGATTGTTTATTTATTTATTTATTTTTATCCCACCTTTCTCCCAAAGTGGGACCCAAGGCGGCTAACATACATGTTTGTCAGAATATCATGGGGGACCTTGTCAAAAGTCTTACTCACATCAAGATATGCTACATCCACAGCATTCCCTTCATCTACCAAGTTTGTGACTCTATCAAATAAAGAGATTAGATTAGTCTGGTATGACTTGTTTTTTGAGAAACCCATGCTAACTATTAATAATCATGACATTCTTTCTAAGTGCTTACGGTTTGATTATTTGCTCTAGAATTTTCCTGATATTGATGTCAGGCTGACTGGGCAGTTATTATTTGGGTTCTCTTTTTTCCTTTTTTTGAAGATGGGGACAGTATTTGCCCTCCTCCAGTCTTCTTTTTTGTCAAGCTTTCCCCCCTGAAGAATGAAGTTATCTACCCTGTTGCCATCGATTCCCTGCTTACCCTTGAAGGCGAATGATTGTGCTTAGAGTTCTGTAATTGTATGGTTTTATTATGGGATTTTATCCTTTTATGAAATGTCTGTATGGTTTTAATTGTCTGTACACTGCTTTGATCTGTGGAAAAGTGGTATATAAATAAAATTTATTATTATTATTATTATTATTATTATTATTATTATTATTATTATTATTATTATTATGGGACCTCTCCTGTTCTCCAGGAATTGTCAAAGATTATTGACCTTGCTTCTGAGATTACGTCTGCCAGTTCTCTTTTTAGGTTGAATATCTTTTCCTGCATAGAAACAAGTATTTGCTACATAGAAAAACTGTTGCTTTTCTGTGCAAACAAAGGAAGAGCCATGTGCAGGAAAATTACTTGTACTCCTGTGTCAAATACTTCAGGATGTGAGAATATCTGAACAAAACTGCACACAAATCTCACTGCTGCATTATTCTACCTGGAATTTTTTCAAATGACAGGATGATGATGATGATGATGATGATGATGATGATGATGAGTTTGTCCAGTGGGAAATGAACAACAATGAATATTCTTTCAATCCCTCTTTAATAGCTATCACTAGATTTGGAGACATTACTTTTTAATGTAATATGAGCAATCAATTTTAACTGGGCATTCTGGGAGTTGCAGTCCAAAAAGGAACTTACCAAAATTTCCCAGGCGTCAGTGTATAAATCTGCATGAAAATATTCTGCTTTTAATTTGTCTTGAACCTACAATTACTGATGTCATTAAATTCTCAAATTAGCAGAAGTTTGAAAATACTTTCAAAGCTGCAGATAAAAGAGCAATTTTGCCTATTGCTTTAAATGTAGCTCCCTCTGCTCTGAGGTCTGGATAACATAGTAGCACAGCACTGTGGGCACAATTAAGGCTGCAACCCCTAAGCACTGAGGAGCAAATCCTATTGAACTCAGTGAGGTTTACCTCCGAGTAAACATGCTTAGACGGTGTCACACATCTGGCATCCCACGGAAACTGGATGGAAAATATGTTCTGTAGGTAGAACATAATTACCCAAGCTGGATTTCAGCCAAGAAATAGGCAGCAATCTTGCATAAGGTGCCAGCGGTAAATGGAGATCTTACAACAGCCCTTACATGCCCTCATTTTCTTGCTCTTTTGCAAATGGAGAACTTGATGGCTTGAGATCATTGCTCTTATACTTATCCTTATTAGAGGCT
Organism: Sceloporus undulatus; assembly: GCF_019175285.1. NCBI lineage: Eukaryota > Metazoa > Chordata > Lepidosauria > Squamata > Phrynosomatidae > Sceloporus > Sceloporus undulatus. The sequence goes on along the minus strand of NC_056522.1, from coordinate 357,756,769 downwards.
GTTCTTCCCGCCGCTTTGTCATGTGCCATGTTCAGCTACTTCTTTCTTTGCAATTCCCCTCCTGCATTTCACAAATCCTAGGATTTCCCTCCTTTCATCCTCAAGCTGCTGCTAAGAAAATAAAACAAAGCTCTTTTTTATGATATTAAGTTGCAGGTGAATGGATTTTAGTGGAGCATGCAGCAATCCAGTTAAGCCAAAGTCCTTTGATTAAGACAGATCTGCTCTCATTAGCTTAAATGGAATGGTAGGAACCCTTTTAATGTCAGTGTTTAGGGTGAGGAGAACTGTTGATTTCTCTGAAAGAATGAATATATACACACATTTAATACCCACAGAAAGAGAGTCCAGTGAGATTTCGCTGGAATGGTGTGAGATAATAAACCCACCCTCAAAGAATCCTTTGTGTTTGTGTGTGTGTGTGTGCATGTGCACTCTTTCCAATTTTCACAAGGAAAAGATTGACAGACAGCCCCCTGCAATCCATTTGGGACTGAAACTGCATGGTGCTAGAAGAACCTCACCCTCACTCTGAGCCTGTCAAAGGCTGCATCCACCTGAAGAAATAATGCAGTTTGACACTGCTTTAAGTGTCATGACTCCATTATATAGAATACTGGGATTTTTAGTTTGGTGGGGCACCAAAGCTCTGTGACAGAGGCAAATTAAATATTTAACAAAACTACATATCTCATAAAAGTTCCAGAATTCCACAGCATCGGGCCAAAGCAGTTAAAGTCATGTCAAACAGCATTATTTCTACAGCGCTGTTGCAGCCTACATCAGAAGGTCTGCATGGAGATTGCAACAAAAATAGGTTCTTGGCAAAATGTCACATTTACATTTGCAAAACTGTGAATCCTATGGACAAATACTCTAGTATCATACCTCAAATATTTGCTATCCAAAGAGAATGTCAGGGGAGAGGAGGGACAAAATGGTCCCACAAAGAGCCTTAGCTTACACTCCTATTCTCATCACAATGCCCAGCCTGAGCTATCATTCTGTACATCTGATTGCCATATGTCCTATCTCAAATGCAACCCCAAGTCCATAAGGGCTACTGTATTAAAGAGCTCTCATTTGTAAGGTGGCAAGTCAATCTCATTTCAATAAACCCTGGGCCACTTTCAAAATGAAGGTTGACATCCTGCAACAGGAGCTACAACACATAACTTTAGGATTACAGAAATATACCACTGGCATGATACACAGCAATGCTAGTGTATTGTTCCAAAGCACAACAGGGAACTGTGCAACATGTCCCATTTTGCAACAGCTATGCTGCTCGTAACATCTGCACAGTGATCCCAGAGATGTTGCTATGTCTCTGCTTCCTTCCTGAGATTACCAAACATTGTGCAACATCACCATTCACTTTTACATGGTTGCAAAGCTGTTTATGATGTTCTAAATGCCTAACAGGATGCCAGCCAAAGTATTCCACTTACCTCAGTAGGTGAACAGGCATGGCCTGAGATGATTCAAGTCTATTTGCAGATACAACTAATTTGAAGGGTTTGTTTTAATTGCAAGAGGCAAACCTGGCATCAAATCTATGAAAAGAAGGCAGAAGGTTTGTAGTTAAGCATGTAGGTTTTTCTGTATGTTCAGATAATAGCATTTTTGGTGTGGAAAATAAGTTCCCTGTCCTGAAAAAAGCAATGTTGTTTCTTCTACATAAAATATTGTTTTCTCTGCATATAACACATATATTTTATTCTCAAATTAAGTGTCATACTATCAATAGCTTTTTTAAATGTGCAGTTTTTGAATACGTTTATGCAGAATGAAATTTAGAAAGATTTACATCCCTAGTATCACATCCTCCTCTTTTGTATCACATGGTTCTGCTTGCTACATATTCCCTAGCCTTATCGCCTCTTTTTCTCTATGGGAAAAGAGTGTTGAGGTGGCATTACCACACTACCTTCCCCTTCTCTGGGTAGGGGAGGAATCTGGTGCCTTCATTGCTGGGATGCCAGTTGCTTGCTTGGTAGTGGCCTGGCACAGTGGCCATCATACAAGGTGTGGTGGTGCTTCACCTCCTGGCTAAAGCAGCCAGAAGACTTGATCCTTCCCAGACTAGCAGGATTTCTAGAACAGGATTCAGCACCAGTAGAAGTGTAACTGGGAGTCAGCACACTGCCTGTCTGCAGTGGGATTTTTGGACACTGTTCTACAGTGGTACCACTCCTCATTGGTGGAACAGGTGAGCTTAGAAGATGGTGTTGGTGGATTCCTGTTTTACCTTCAGTTTGACCTCTTGGCCATTGGCCTGTGTGGGTCTCTTAGGGCTCAGTTTTGTCCTCCTCACTGTTTAATATATACATTAAATAAAAACAACCTTGGAAGACAACATTCAGAGTTTACGGATTTGATGTCAGCAATAGCTGATGATACCGAACTGCATCTCTCCATCTAATTCCAAATAAACCATTTTGATGCTAAATCCATTCCAGTTGTCAGTAATGGACTAGATACAGGTGAACATGAACCTTAATCCAGAGAAGTGGCAAAGGTTTTCTTGGGCACTCAAAACACATATCAAGGAAGATAGATTCCTCCTGTGCTGAGTGGAATTGCACTCCTGCTCAAATTTTAAATTCCTAGTTTAGGCATACCACTGGAGTCTGATCTGAGCCTGCACATCCAAGTTTCATTGGTGGCCAGGAGTATGCTTTCACAGGTAAAATTAAAACACCAGCTGCTCAGATTCCACAATTGCTTTGATTGTGTCTTTCTTCATGGCAGGGGGTTGGACTGGATGGCTTCTTCCAAATATATTATTCTATTTCAGATTGGGCTACAGTGATATATCCCTTAATTGCATCCTGTTTAGATTACTATAAGAGCAGATTACTATGAGAGCAAGTGGGGGTAGTGGTTTAGTATCAGACTACAGTTCTGGAGGTCAGCATTCGATTCCCTGCTCAGCCATGGAAACCCACTGGGTGACTGGGCAAGTCACATATTCTCAGCCCCAGAAAACCCCATGATAAGTTTACCTTAGGTTGAACATAAATCAGAAATGACTTGAAAGCATCAACAATGACAATGCACTTTATATGCGGTTGCCTCTGCAAACTCTGGGGTTCCAAAATGCTGTAGTCAGATTACTGACCACAGCATTGCATTGTTGCTGATACTAGTTCATTTTCAGGCACACTTCAAAGTGCTGGCTATGGACTGTAAGGCTTGATTCCAGGCTATCTGAAATACAACAGGCTCTTGGTATCCACTGGGTTTTATTTACAGGGCCTCACGTGGATATCAAAATCTGTGGGTGTTCAAGTTCCATAAATACAATGGCAGAGTAAAATGATGTTTCTTATATAAAATGGAAAAATAATATTTGCTTTTTGAAATTTATATTTAATTTTTTTTTTCAAGTTGTCGATGGTTGAATCCATGGATAAGGAATCCATGAATACGGAGGGGCAACTGTACATATTTCCTCATATCAGTATTCCCATGTTTTAAGATTTTTAAAGGAGGGCTTTTTCTTTGTCCCAACAGCATCACAGACATATTTGACGAGAACATGGGAGAGAACCTTCTTGGTGGCTGCTCTCAGTCTGTAATTCCCTCCCATGGAAGACTCAATTACTCTTCCATCTGCTCTTGTTTTTACCTGCAAGCAAATACCTTTTCATTTACATAGGCCTTTGTTTGTTAACTGGCTGTGGCAGAAATTTCTTTTTTTTTGGGGGGGGGGGGTTACTTTTTTCTTCTTTACTATGTTTTAAATATGTATTAAATATATTGATTGCTTAATTTTTAAAAAAACTGTTTCACTGGGCTTTTGTCATACTTGGTTTCAATCTACATTCTAAGCCACCTTGCTGGAAAAAACAGGAGATCAATTGAATAAATCTAAATACCCTAAAAGCACGATCCTTTTTGCTCTTGGAATCTAAGCAGGGTTAGCTCTGGTTAGTACATGGTTAGTATATGCCAACTAATACCAGGTGCTGTAAGATATATTTTAAAGGAAGGAACAGGCAAAACCACCTCTGAGTATTCCTTGCCTAAGAAAACCCTGTGAAATTCATGGGGTCACCATAATTTAACATGCAATTTTATACACATGTCAATTGAATAAAAAATAAGTATAAAGCCAGAGTTCTTTATGATACCTTTCTTCCCAGTTGTATTGTAGTTTGAGACTCAAGTAGGTAAAGAAAAAGGCCCTACATTTCAAGGAACAGTTACTTGGCCTTTATCCACTCCTTTTGTCTCAAAAAAACTGGTGAGATGATCAACCAAAATCTTGGCCTGCTTTTATCATGTGCTAACTCAATAATATGGTCATAGTTCTGAGGACACAATGTCAGTTGACCATCTGTTCTATCAGCTGTCCTGCAGTACTTGCTGTGACTGTAGAACAATATTTTAAAAGTCTGTGAAAATTAAAAACCAATCAATGTTGGCAAGAAAGACAAAACATGTACAAACCTGGTCCCCTCCCTCATCTTAAACACTCTTTCTTTCTTTCTTTCTTTCTCTCTTTGTCTCTGTCTCTGTCTCTCTCTCTCTCTCTTGTTCCTTCTTTCCTTCTTTCCCCCCACTACAATATCTTCACAGAACTGAGCAAAATGCAAAATCTCCCTCCCCCCAACCTGGTTGCCACTTCATTTCACTTGCTTTTATGTGTGAAATGTTCCACTCAGCTCCATTCCATAATCAAAGGCTGTTGAAATATCAAGACTCAATTAATTATTACAGTTCCTGGCAGTAGTGCTAAAGTTAGTGGGTGGAGACCTCATTGCATTTAAATTTGCATGGACTTTCTACCCTGACACACAGCTTCTCAGTTCAGAGATTATTATATTTTCCTCTTTGCATAGTCACATTTGAACTTAGGGATATTAGAAGTATTGCACCGCACTGTATTTTTGCCACTTAAAAACAGCATATCAACATTTCAATCTCTTCTGCCTCTCTGCCTCTCACTGAGGCTACAGAGATGATAATCCGTTGCCTTCCTGAACTGCCCATGTTTTTACTCTGCTCTGCCAAAGCAGAGGCAGCTCTTACTCAAGGCATCAAGAAATGATGTAATTTTTACAAGTCTCCTAGCAAGTAGCAAATAACTGGGAGGTAGGTGTGGGGTTGGAAGTTCCAAAAATGCAGGAGACCTTCCTTTCAAATGGATCTCCCACACTGCAAACTGGATACTGCTGTGGATGGGAGGGAGTGATAATTTCAAGAAATCCCTTTGCCTGGGCGGGCGGCACCACAATAAGACATAAGCCATATGTGGAGGAAAGACCACAACTTTATTTACGCAAAACCAGCAACCAAAGGTAGGGTTGGCTAAAAGCATGACGTCTGGATTATCGTACAACCCGCCGTTGTAAGATAAAGGGGCATGTCATATAGAGCAAGGCATCGGGATGAGCTAGGGGCTAATCAATTGCCCTCTCGGAACCATGCAACCTGTTGATTGCATTAATAATAAAGCCCCTAGCCACCGGGAAGCGGTGTCACGTTATGGCCCCCGCATTGACCAAAGCGCATGCCCTCATCACTGCCGTGTCCCATAGGGATTCCCAATACAGTGCTACACAACATTATAGACCATGCCTGCCAGATCCAGAACCTCTGCTGCCTCCTCAAAGTTGTGATAAAAAACCACGCACCCTAGGGAGGGCGGGTGGGAGAGCCGAGCAAGAATGATGCCGATCACGGACGCCATGTGGCCTTTTATAGGCCATGCAGGAAGGCGGGGGCCGAGAGGGGAGTCGCCCCGCCCCCAGGAGCAGCCAGCCAATCGGCTGCCCGGGAGGACTGGGGCGACCATAGAGAGGGGCCTCCGACTCCCAGAGCATCCCTGTGGAGCTGGAAGTCCCTCCTTTTCCCCTCCTGGCCGCCCAATCAGGAGCCAGTGCGCCCCAGCAAAGCATGCTGGGGCAAATCGAGGCCCGCATGTCGCCTGGCCCCGGCGGCAACGCAGCCTGCCCAGGGAGTCGGGCGGCTGCCTTTTCCTTCACAATAGTCCCTAGCATTGCCTTTCACACTTTTCCAGAAAGTCTTTAACACTAATAATAATAATAATAATAATAATAATAAATGTATTTATATACCGCCTTTCCAAAAAGATCAAAGTGGTTTACAAAATTACATAAAAACACATAAAATGCATAAATGATTTACACAAACAAATAAATAAAATACCTAAACAGTACATAATGTATACAAACTAAAATTCCATTCCTCATCTCTTAACTAAAATACAATCATGATTAAACATTAAACAAAATTACATAAACAATCACATAAAATACATTAACAATTTGCATAAGCAAATAAATAAAATACCTAAACAAAACATAATATATACAACTAAAATTCCATCCCTCATCTCTTAACTAAAATACAGTCATCATTAAACATTAAACACTAAGAATAAAAAAAAACAGAGGTGTTTTCTCTCTCTTACCTCCTTACAGTCTCTTCTGCCTGCAAGGTTTTTAAAGCAGGGCAGAAGGGTGGGGCTGGTGGATGATGGGCGCTGGTCTCTGGGAGCCTTCAGGCCTCAGCTTCCCTTGCCTCCTTCAGTCACTTCTGCTTGCAAGGTTTTTAAAGCAGAGCAGAAGAGCAGGGCTGGTGGATGATGGGTGCTGGTCTCTGGGAGCCTTCAGGCCTCAGCTTCCCTTGCCTCCTTCACTTCTGCTTGCAAGGTTTTTAAAGCAGAGCAGAAGAGCAGAGCTGGTGGATGATGGGTGCTCGTCTCTAGGAGCCTTCAGGCCTCAGCTTCCCTTGCCTCAGGAATCCTTTTTTGGATACAGTGAAAGCAGCAATGGGAAAATGGTTTGGACTTGAAAAGCAGAAACTTATTTCAATCCAAAGAAAGAAGTCATCCACTAAAGCTGAATTGATGGGAACTGAAAAGGAAATAAAAATATAGAGATATCTCATCCCCCCCCCCAGTTCACTCTTCAAGCAACACACACATGCATGTGCAAGTGGTCCAAAGCAAGCCTCCATAGGCAAGATGATCTGATGAAAAGACGCTCTTTCAACACCACCATAGATAGATGAACTGATGAAAAAGTGAGCCCCTTGTTGAATAAATGGACTGTGTCTGTAATTTACAAGTGTCAGAACTTGAGAAACATCAAAAAATGAGTTGATAACTGATAGATCTATAAATTTGGCCTCCGAAATGTATAAAAGTGCAGGTTGGTAAAAGAAAAAAAATCACCCTAAATACATTTAAGAATAAAGTTTCAAGGGCTTACTTTTGAATAAAACTTTTTCTGAAATATGTTAAACTGTTGAATTATGTTGAACAGAACCAATCTTTATTCTTTCCATGTGATTTCTACATCTGGTACCATTTTTGGGGTATGTGAAAGAAGTATGCCTAGGAACAGATATACTTTGTTAACTGAGATATACCTTCATGTAGCACAGATTTAGTGTGGAAGTCATTGTCACAAGATGTCATATCTGCCATTCTGAACAGTGTTAAAAAGGGTTTACATAAATTAATTGAGCTTATGTCTATCATGGCTGCTAGTCAAGATGGCTATGTGTCACACCTCTAGTACATGAAGCAGAGTGTCTTTGTCCAACATTTCTGGTGGCATGTGAGATGGATGATGTAGCTGTACACATCCTGTTGATGGGTTTCTTATACACAGCTGGATTGCCAATGAGTGTACAAAATTCTGGATTAGATAGGCCTGCTTTTTAATGCCCTTAAAGTTAGCTAATGCCATCTGGGAAGGAGCTCTATATTGAAAAGTCTCTGAGAAGGTCAGAATCAACTGTATCATGTGTAAAGACCTAAAACAGAATTAACCTGTACCCTGAAGTATAATATGTAAAACTGTATTAGTTGGAAGAGACCACAAGGGCCATCCAGTCCAAACCCCTGCCATGCAGGAACTCACAAAGCATTCCCAACAGATGGCCATCCAGCCTCTCTTTAAAAACCTCCAAAGAAGGAGACTCCATCACAACCGAAGGGAATGTGTTCTACCATCGAACTGCTCTCTCTGACAGGAAATTCCTCCTAATGTTGAGGTGGAATCTTTTTTCCTGTAAAGGTTTTCTTGACTCTCATGTACCACGTCCTGTTCTCTGGAGCAACAGAAAACAAGCTTGTTCCATCCTCAATATGACACCCCTTCAAATACTTGAACAGGGCTATCATATCACCTCTTAACCATCTCTTATCCATGCTAAACATGCCTAGCTCCCTATGTCTTTCCTCATAAGGCATGGTTTCCAGACCCTTCACCATTTTGGTCACCCTCCTTTGGACACACTCTAGATTCTCAACATCCTTTTTGAATTGTGGTGCCCAGAATTGGACACAGTATTCCAGGTGAGGCCTGACCAAAGCAGAATAGAATGGCACTATTACTTCTCTTGATCTAGACACTATACATCTATTGATGAGGCCTAGAATTGTATTGGCCTTTTTAGTTGCTGCATCACACTGTTGACTCATGTTCAACTTGTGGTCTCCTAGGACTCCTAGAGACCTTTTACATGTAGTCTCATTAAGCCAGGTGTCCCCCATCCTATATCTATGCATCATCGTCGTCATCATCATCATCATCATCATCACCACCACCACCACCACCATCAAGCTTGTAAAATGTGGACTAGACAAGGTAACTGTTACATGGATTTGTAACTGGTTGACCGGCCGAACGCAAAGGGTGCTCAACAATGGCTCCTTTTCATCCTGGAGGGAAGTGACCAGTGGGGTCCCACAGGGCTCTGTCCTGGGCCCAGTGCAATTCAACATCTTTATCAATGACCTGGATGATAGAATTGGGAGCATACTAATCAAATTTGCAGATGACACCAAATTAGGAGGAATAGTTAATACCCCAGAGGACAGGATCAAAATTCAAAATGACCTGAACAGACTAGAAAGCTGGGCCAAAGCTAACAAAATGAAATTCAACACGGAGAAATGTAAGGTATTGCACTTAGGGTGGAAAAATAAAATGCACAAATATAGGATTGGGGACACCTGGTTGAATGAAACTACGTGTGAAAGGGATCTAGGAGTCCAAGTAGACCACAAGTTGAACATGAGTGAACAGTGTGATGCGGCAGCTAAAAAGGCCAATGCAATGTTAGGCTGCATCAATAAAAGTATGGTGTCTAGATCAAGAGAAGTAATAGTGCCACTGTATTCTGCTTTGGTCAGGCCCCGCCTGGAATATTGTGTCCAGTTCTGGGCACCACAATTCAGAAAAGACATTGAGAAACTGGAGCGTGTCCAAAGGAGGGCGACAAAAACGGTGAAGGGTCTGGAAACCATGTCCTATGAGAAATGACATAGGGAGCGGGGGATGTTTAGCCTGGAGGAAAGAAAGTTAAGAGGTGATATGATAGCCCTGTTTAAATATTTGAAGGGATGTCATGTTGAGGAGGGAGCAAGCTTATTTTCTGCTGCTCCAGAGAACAGAACCCAGAACAATGGATGCAAGCTACAGGAAAAGAGATTCCACCTCAACATTAGGAGGAACTTCCTGAAAGTAAGGGCTGTTCGACAGTGGAATTCACTCCCTTGGAGGGTGATAGAGTCTCCTTCCTTGGAGGTCTTTAAACAGAGGCTGGATGGCCATCTGTCGGGGATGGTTTGATTTGGATTTCCTGCATGGCAGGGGGTTGGACTGGATGGCCCTAGTGGTCTCTTCCAACCCTACGATTCTATGATTCTATGATTCTATCATCATCATTATTATTAATATTTTGCCCTAAGTGCAGTACCTTACATTTCTAGGGTGACTCAACGTTGGAACCCTGGGACTGAACTCACAATGTAGTGGCTGTAGTACCAGCATTTAACCACTGCACTACCAGGGCTCCTTGGAGATCTCTTATTTGAAAAGTCACCATGAGACAAGGTCAACTTGACAGCAGATAACAACCAAATCCTCTGCCTTCCATTTTATGTCTTTCATAGTCTTAGCATCTTGTTCTAACAGCTGAAAGAACCGCTTCTCAGTTGTTATCTCAATATAAACCTCCTAAAAGAAGGGATGCCTCAGCAATCAACAGAAAGTGTTCAAATCAGTCATTTGTTTGAACTAAAATTCCCAGAATCCCAAAGCCACTGACCATCCTGACTAGTGAATTTTGAAAACTGTAGTCCATAACCTTTCCAAACATTGCCAATTGGGATACATAATTGGAAAATTTTCAGAGGCATTAGTGCTTAACAGCAGAAATTATCTAACTGCTTTGCTTTATTGCAGGTCAGGCCAGCCATCTGACCTTTCTTTTTTCTTAATATTTTAATATAGAATGCAATTTGTAACATTACCAGGAACTGTCAAACAGCATGTCAAGCTGGAATTCTGAACCACAGCAGGAACATGGATTCAGAGTAAATATTTTTGCTACACTCCAGTTGTAGGAGTCACAGTTTTTTTTTCTTCTTCTAAAGACAAAAATATTTCTAAGGGAAGATACTACAATTGAGTGGATGTTTTTGCTAATGAGATTTTTCAGTTCATTTGACTTTTGCATCTTAAATACAATAATATTAATGCATAAAAAGACGATGAGAAGATTGTCTAAGTTGGTCGAGATGGGTGGTGATTGATAAGGAATCTGTTTTAGTATATTATTTTAGTAGTTTAGCATTTTATAGTGTTGTATTTTATTGTCTGTTTTTGATTATATATATTTGAAGTTCTGCCCTTTGGTGGAAAGGGTATTATAAATAAACATTATTGTCTTCTGAATAATATGTGCTGAAGTTATGATGGGCAAAGGTAATCGTGCATTAATAAGTTTAATAAGTTTGTGATAATATGAGACAGCTTCAGACTTATTGGCCAAGGCAATTGTGGACCTAGTTCTTGCTTAGGTGCAAGAAGGAAGGAGCTGAGGACCACAGCAAAGAATAAACTGATAATTAGACTAGATTGAAATGTCCACAACTTTTATTGACATTACATTTGTATAAAGGTTGGCAAGGCATGATGTATGGATTCAAGATGGAATCCAGATCTTAAATGGTCCAAAGCTTTTGAAATGAACAGACGTCCTGACCTGATGAAGCAAGGCAAAGCCAACCCTGATGTTAATAATAATAATAATAATAATAAATTTTATTTGTATACCGCTTTTCCACAGATCAAAGCGGTTTACAGCCATAGAAAACCATTAAAACCATTAAAAAAGTTACAAAACATCTCTAGATAAAAACCTATTATACAAAATTTAAAACACAGTCATACAGCAAGGTAAGGCAGGGAATCAATAGCATCAACATACACAACTTCGTTTATCAGAGGCGAAGGCTTGACAAAAAAGGAAGGTTTTAAGCCTTTTTAAAAAATGTTTCTAGGGGGGTCGTCAAACGGAGCTCCTCGGGAAGGCTATTCCAGATTCGCGGGGCCATCACTGAAAAGGCCATCTGGGATGTAGAAACATATTTGGAAGGTGGAATTTCCATAAGATTCTTCCCGGATGTTCTGAGTGTTCGGGGCGGATTATATAGGGAGATGCGGTCCCTCAAGTAACTCGGGCCCAAGCCATGTAGGGCTTTATAGGTAATAACCAACACCTTGTATTGCGCTCAGAAGCGAATAGGCAGCCAGTGAAGATCTTTTAAAATAGGTGTTATATGGTCAAACCTAGATGAACCGGTGACCAGTCTGGCTGCCATATTTTGTACTAACTGAAGCTTCCGGGCTTGGTACAAGGGTAGCCCCATGTAGAGCGCATTACAGAAATCTAGACAAGAGGTTACCAGAGCATGTACCACAGTTTCAAGGTCCCTTTGGCCCAGGTAGGGTCGCAGTTGGAGCATCAACCGAAGTTGATAGCAAGCACTTCTGACCGTCTCATCTACTTGAGATGTTAACTGCAGAGACGAGTCCAGAAGTACTCCTAGACTGCGAACTTTGTCCTTCAGGGGAAGTGTGACCCCATGTTGGCTCAAATGCTGCCTGGGTTGAGATGGGTCACAATCTACCAGTTGGATGTAAGCCTGTATGCTTCCACTCCGATGGCTAAAAGAGTATCCCTTACATGGAGGAGCCGGGCTTGAAGCCTAACTGTTACCACGTGCTATATCCTGCCTCATACAATGCCACCATTTTGTTGTGACAAAAGAATACAGTCAGCCTTCTGTATCCATAAAATTTTTATCCACAGTTTCAACCATCCACAGCTTAAAAATAATAAATAATAATATAAATTCCAAAAGCAAACCTTTTTTTTTTTTTTTTGCCATTTTAAATAAGGGACACCATTTTATTATGCCATTGTATTTAATGGGACTTGAGCATCCATGGATTTTGGTATTCATAGGGGGTCCTGGAACCAAACCACAACAGATTACAAGGGCCAACTGTACATAGAAAGGAGCAAGCATAAACCAAATCCCAACAACCACACAAACATAATGTGAGAGAGTGGGAAGGCAGGCCTGTGTTGTTTTAATTTTTTTGTATTAATTGTATTATTTATTGTATGCCACCCTGATAGCCTAACCATAGATTCATAGGAATTTGTCAAACGGGAGGAATTTCTCTTAAATTCGAATGAAAAGAAAGTGGATATTTATATATATAATTATACTTCCAATTCCCCTTGTCTGATAAACTCCATAGAATCATAGAGTTGGAAGAGACAACAAGGGTCATTCAGTCCAACCCCCTGCCCTGCATGAACTCACAATCAAAGCACCTCCGACAGATGGCCAAAATGATAGAGGATGGTATAGAAATAAAAGCAAAACAGACAAACAAACCTTCCTCAGAGCAAACACCCTGTTTGAGTCATCTCTCTCTCTCTATCTCTCTCTCTCTCTCTCTCTCGCACACACACACTTATTTCTGTTGCACATAGGGCAACTTCCTGAAGCAATGCAACGTCTCTATTTGGGAAGACTATATGATTTGGATCTCTGGAAACTGGTTTTTACAAAATTCAGCAAATCAGAGTGATTTGATTCTGCACAGACACAGATCAGAGCTAGAAAAGGTTACTTTTTCCACGCTATAACTTCTAGAATCTCCAAGAGGTTTATCACACAGAGCTTTTTAGAGCTTTTGCAACTCAGTTCTGAAGTGAGTGCGGGTCAAACGATGCGAATTCACGTCATAATGTGAATGTGTTTTCAGATGCGATTCCTTTCTATGGGAGCTCCTTCCGTGGGGCTTCCACAGGGAATCCACTCCTCATTTTGATGAATTCCAGAAAAAAGGGAATTCACAGAATTCGCATTCAAGCTCACTTCGATTTCACTTCGAATTGGTCTGGTGTGGAAAACCACTTCGATGTCACCCCCCCTTGGCCCTCTGCGTCCTGCTCCGTCATTCCTCTCCTCCTCCTTCACCTCATCTCACCCCTTCTGCCACCCTGCCACCCATGTCATCATCCCCTGCATCCTCCTAGACCCTGATCTGCCCCCCTTCTTCACCCTGCCGCCGATCTCATCATCCCCTGCATCCTCCTAGACCCTGATCTGCCCCCCTTCTTCAACCTGCCACCAATCCCATCATCCCCTGCCTCCTCCTTCACCTCGATGAAAGATGACAGCTAAGGAGGGGACAGGGAAGGAGGACAGCGTCCAGAGCCCCACTGAGCATGTGCAAGCGTGCCGATTCGAATAATTGAACCCTCAAAGTATGTTCCAGTGTGGTAATACAATGTGCACTCACTCCGCTTTGCTTGAATCCACATCACGTGACTTGCTTGGAATCGAACTGATTCTGCTTCCCCCTACATTCGGAAGGGCAACCAGGTGTGGTAAAACATCATGTCTTAACGCGAATTCACCTTGCTAGACAGGAGTGACTCGGGATCTCGTGTGAAAAAACATGACGTTTCTTTTTTTCCCTTTTTTTAATTTAATTTTTTATTAAGCACTTTAAAAACATAACAAAGCAAACAAATACTGTCATTATATAAAATTATAATCTAATACATCATATAAAATCTTTATATTTATCATCTTAACATACACAATGACTTCCTAGGCTACTGACTACACTCATATTATCTACTTCTTTTCTCTAACTGAACTCTACGCTAATATTTTGCTCCTATTGAAATCTTCAACTTCTCCTTATATTTTTCCCTTCAATCAACACAACATTAACATATGTTACCATCCCCTGATATATTATCATCTTATCCTCATCATCTTACCACATCTAAACTACCTCAATCTAACTTAATCTAATCTGTAGTTTATTATTTTACTCTTTTTTAAACTATAACCCTGACCTTAATTATCTATAGTGTTACTCATTGGACAAAAGGGTAATACAGAAATTATTTTTCTTATCTCAACAATTTCCTTTCACATAACTCCTCTTACATCTCCATAATAGCATACATCTTATCTTCCTTCAGATTTTTCAGATAATTTTTCCATATTTCCCATTCCTCATAAAACTCTTCCAAATTTCTATCATTAACCAGACATGTTAATTTGTCCATCTCATATAACTCTAACATCTTCCATCTCCAATCTTCTATTTCTGGACAGTCTTCTTTCCTCCAGTTCTTCGCGAAGAGCATTCTAGCCGCCGCCAGAGCAAATAATATAATTTTTTCACTTACTTTTTCCCCATATTTTACTACATCAAAAATGTTGAGCAGATAGAATTTAACAGTCGGTCCTCCCTCCAATACAAAGATTTGCTTCATTTCTATATGTATAATTTTCCCAAATTGTTTCACTTTCGGGCAATTCCACCACATGTGTAGGTAGCTACCTACCTCCTTCTTACATTTCCAACAGACATTTTTATTTTGTTTGAACATTTTCGCTAATTTGTATGGGGTAAGGTACCACCTGTACATGGATTTATATATGCTTTCTTTTATATCAACACTTATCATCTTTTTGATTTTTCCTTTCCAAAGATTTTCCCATTCATCCAGTAGAATTGTTTCTTTTATATCCTTAGCCCACTTAATTTTAAAATCTTTAATTGTTTCCGTTTCCAATTCATATTCCAATATTAAATTATATAATTTTGAGATATTTTTTGGCTCTTTAATTATCTTCTCTAATGTTTGATCGTCTTCTCCAATTCCCTCCTCTCTTATATCAACAAAAAAGCGTTCTCTAATTTGTCTGTAAGAAAACCAATTAGTATGAATATCCTCCATTAATAAATCTTCCTGTGTTTTCATTATTCTCTTTCCTTCTACAATCTTTGTAATATCATTATATGTCACCCAATCATTCTCCTTATATTGTTCTCTTCCAAACATAGCTTCATTTGTCGAGACCCAAATAGGTATTTTTGGACACCATTTTCTTTTATATTTTTGTCAGACCTGTAATAACGCTTTCCTAATGATATGGTTGTTGAAATTCTTATCTAATTTTATTTTATCATATATCAAATATCCATGTAAGCCAAATTTCAATTCAAACTTTTCCAAATTTAAATTTCTTGTGTTTTCTAATCTTATCCAATCTAATATCCAATCTAAAGTACATGCTTGGTAGTGCCATTTTAGATTAGGCAATGCCATTCCCCCTCTATCTACCGAATCATACAAAATTTTCATTTTAATTCTAGGTTTTTTCCCATTCCAAATAAATTTAGATATATCTCTTTCCCATTGTTTAAATGGCATTTCACTAATTATAATAGGAAGACTTTGGAAAAGAAAGATCATTTTTGGAAGTACATTCATTTTGGTAAGTGCTATTTTGCCCATCCATTATATTTTAAGATTTTTCCATCTTGTCAAATCCTTTTTAACATTCTGCCAGATTATTCCATAATTATTTTCAAAAAGTTCTTTATTTTTTGTGCTTATGTTTATCCCCAAATATTTCACAGATTTTTTAATTTGGAATCCCGTCATCTCTTTAAGATTATTAATTTCATCCTTAGTCATATTCATCGCTAACATAGCAGTTTTATCTTTGTTTATTTTATATCCAGCTATCCTACCAAATCTGTTAAAGGTATCTAATATTATTTTATTACTTTCAATCGGATTTGCAATCGTTAATACTAAATCATCAGCATATGCTCTTATCTTTTTGAAAAAAGAAGAATATTTTTTCAATTTATAGCCACATATCTGTTGGTTTCCTCTTAAATCGTTTAACCATATTTCTAATACCATAATAAACAATAACGGAGATAGTAGACAGCCTTGCCTCACTCCTCTGTTAATGCTACACAAGTTTGTTCTTTCTCCATTCACTCAAATCTTTGCTTCTTGTTTTTCATAAATTGCCTCAATCCAATTCTGAAATGTTAATCCAACATCTAATTTTTTCAATAGCTCGATCATAAACTGCCAATGAATATTATCAAACGCTTTTTCTGCATCAATAAATATAATTGCTAATTTTTTATCTATAGTTTTCTCATGTATCTCAATTAGATTTATTAAATTTCTTATATTATTTTTAATCATTCTGTTTGGTAGGAAGCCGAATTGATCTTTGTTAATCCAATTTGTTAAAACTTTTTTCAATCTCTCTACCAAAATTGCAACAAAAATTTTATAATCTGTGTTTAATAAAGCAATTGGTCTATAATTTTTCACCAAAGTCAAATCTTTAACCTCTTTCGGAATTAAACATACATCTGGTTGTGTCCATGTTTGTGGTACCTAACCTTTAATAATTTCATTTAATATTTTTAACATTGGCTCTGTTATGTGTTCCTGGCATTTTTTATAATATTCATTGGGAAAACCATCTGGGCCTGGAGTTTTCCCCTGTTTGCTTCTTCTTATTGTATCTATCAATTCTTGAACAGAGATCGGTTTATTCAATATTTCCTTTTGTTCTTCTGTAAATTTCTTTATTTTTTGGGTATCTAAATACTCTTTCATTTTTTTCAATTTTACATTCGGGCTTTTAAAAAGATCCACAAAATAATTTAATATCGTATTTTTCAATTTGTTCTGATTTGTATATAATTTCTCTCCCTCTTTGATTTTTGAAATGGTTCATTTTGCTTTTTCTTTCTTAATAATAATGACAGTTCCCTGTCCTCAGGTTTACCATATAGATAAGACATGACACCGAATGAAAAGGAAATGCCTTTCTCCAAATATATGACAGTCCAAGGCAGCTTACAACGTAAGTTCAAGCTCATGAAATAAACAATACTATTAATGTAATATTTTAAAACTGAATGTAACAACATTGGGGGGAAAAGCCTCAGTTTTATTATTATAAAGATCAAAGTTCTGCACATCCCATTTCTCCCACCCCCTTACTTTTTTTAAAAAAAATGCAACCTATTGTATTGGTTTTCCATACAACCAATTCAAAGTTCAAGGTCTATTGATATAAAAAAAGCTTTTGCCTACCAACCAAAGGAGAGAAGACAATTCCAAAACCTGGAAGCAGCTACTGAGAAGGCTGTTTCCTGTGTCCTCATCAAACATGCCTATGATGGTGGAGGGTCCGAGAAAAAGCCCTACTCTAAAGATCTTAAGACATGGTCAGGCTTGTATTGGGAGATTCAGTCTTTCAGACAGTCTGAACCCAACGGTATAGGTCATAACCAGCACTTTGAAATGGACCAGTAGCCAATGAAGTTACTTCAACAAGGGAGTTATACAGTATAGCCATGTTTCATCTTCATGTCTACTCTGTTATATTTGCTTGTTCCATTGTAATGGCTAGGACTGGAGAGCCAGGCTTTATATTGGATTGATGTGATTGTCATTAATATGCTCAAACATACATTAAAAACAATGGTGAGCAAACTCATTTTATGTCATCCTTCTTTCTCCCAGCTTATAAGTCCTTGGAACAGACATTCCTGGGAACAGGCATGTCAGGTCTAGTTACCTAGCTCTCAGGGATGGAAGAAGACTGAGAAAGACAGTGGGCAAATGATGAAATAAAGACTAAATGAAAAGACAGGTGATTATTGATGTGACCAGTTTATTATCCTGCAGAATGTTGATGTAAAGAACATTCCAATTATAAATGGAAGAAGTTTCTTGAACATCTTACCATGAAGAATATTTTGGGATGTGTAGGGAGGGACTGGCTTATACTACTATGCCTCTTTCTTTCTTTCTTTCTTTCTTTCTTCTCTCTCTCTCTCT
The DNA here is from genome assembly GCF_019175285.1 of Sceloporus undulatus. Classification (NCBI taxonomy): domain Eukaryota; kingdom Metazoa; phylum Chordata; class Lepidosauria; order Squamata; family Phrynosomatidae; genus Sceloporus; species Sceloporus undulatus. The sequence goes on along the minus strand of NC_056522.1, from coordinate 357,738,718 downwards.
CTCTCATCTTTCCCATCAGAAATTAGACAAAAGGTGGCCTACAAAATAAAGGGCAGTTGTACTTTCTGACTATCTATCTATCTAGTTAGCTAGCTATCATTTTCTTTCTTTCTTTCTGCTTCTCTCTCTCTTCTTTCCCATCAGAAATGAGACAAAAGGTGGCCTACAAAATAAAGGGGAGTTGTTCCTTCTGACAATCAATCAACCATGTTGTTTTTCTTCCATATGTGACAGAAGGTCTGCATAAATTTACCTACTCACTTTAATTCCCTTAAACCAAGTTTAAGCAATCTTCTCTAAACAATGTTTGCTCAAATTGTTACTATCAAACAAAATGCAGATTGTGATGTCATTTGCCAGGGGCATAATAAACACTCTCCCTTTTTTTCTGGGCAGGAAGAAAAATCCAAGAAGGCTAGGAACTTTTTCCAAAGCCTGACAGGCTACAAGATACCAATGGTAGGCCTGTTCCGCATAGGCTCCCTAGTACGTGCTCGGCACGTACTAGGGTTAGGAAGGGGCATCCTTTCCGGACACCCCTAATCCTAGTATGCGCCGAGCGCGTACAAAATGGTGGTGCTCATTCTACATGGGCACCACCATCTTGACATAGCGGATGCTTAGCGTCCGCCCATCGCGGTATGGTAATGATGCCGCAAGTGTGCCATTGGCACCTTGCGGCGTCATTACCGCACTGCAAAAAGAAGCTGCCTTTTGCGGCTTCTTTTTGCTGCTCTGAGGTGTCGCACGGTTTGGCTGCTGAGGCTCCTCCGTGCAGCAAATGAGGGTGCTTTTCAGACCGCCCTTTTGGGCGGTCTGTAAAGTGCCATAGTTTGTTCCATGTGACACAGCATGTTGTAATCAAAGTATCTCATTGAAAATCTGGAGGCAGGGCCATGGGATATAATGTGCAGTCCTATCACCTATATCTTCATGGCTTCTTTATTTGAAGAACAGTTTGAAAGATCAGTGAGCTTATCGCACAGCCCCTTGGGATGCTCCCAGCGCAGAATGAAAGGGAGGGGATGGGAACAGAATGGGGGCTATTACCCATTTTATCACATGCTGGAACGCTGCTGAAAGTTTCCATACTGTTCCCGATCCCAGATGAGGCGATTTTCAGGAACTGTTCAGAAGTGTTTCTGAAAATTGCCTCCTCTGGGATGGATTGGGAAGGGAATGGGAACTTCCGGTGGCATTAGCGGCATTCTGGCATGTGATAAAATGGGTGATAGCCCCCATTCTGTTCCCATCCCACCCCCTTTTCGTTCCACATTGGGAGTATCCCAGGAGACTGTGCAATAAGCTCCCAGGTCTTAAATTTCATTTTGGTGAGTTGGCTTGATTAGCATTTGAAAAAAATAAATGCTGGGACTATAACGAAGAGGGAAATGGAAAAATAAGAAAAAAATATTCAGTACATCCAAGAAGAACTCTACATGGGGCAACCCTTATACCAAACTCGGAAGCTGCAAGTAGTGCAGAACATGGCAGCACGGCTGGTCACTGGTGCTCCCAGGACCAGCCATATTACACCGGTGCTTAAAGATCTCCATTGGCTGCCTATTCGCTTCCGAGCTCAATATAAGGTGTTGGTTATCACCTATAAAGCCCTAAATGGCTTGGGCCCAGGATTCCTGAAGGACCGTCTCTCCCCGTACATTCCGCCTCGCACCCTCAGAACATCTGGGCAGCAACTCCTGAAGGTGCCTGGGGCAAGGTTGGCCGCTACGGCCAGAAGATCCTTCTCAACAGCTGCCCCAGCCCTTTGGAACACGCTGCCCATAGAGCTCCGCACATCTACCACCCTGGCCCAATTTAGGAAGGGACTTAAAACCTTCCTATTTAATCAGGCATTCCCCGACTAAACATCCTGTGGGCCTCCCTCCTCTCTCGTGGCCGTGAGGTTGGGCTAAGGGGTCTTTTATTGTTTTTATGAACTGTTGTTGTTTTAATCTGTTTTTAAATTGTATACTGCTGCACTAAGGTGCATTTTGTAAGCCGCCCTGATCCATTTGGAAGGGCGGGGTATAAATAAAATTTTATTATTATTATTATTATTATTATAGGCATGCTCTCCAACTGACTCAATTTGACAGGGACAGTCACAATTAATCCTCTGTCATCCTACTTCTCAGCACCTTTTAAAATGTCCTAGGGGCTCTTCAGACCACCCCAAAAGGGCAGACTGGAGGCGCTCAGTTTTCCTCCAGAGGGACGTCGCAGCAGCCAAACTGTGCAGTGTCCCTCTGCCCCAAAAAGAACCTGGAAAAAAACGGGTTCTTTGTGGCACGCACAGATGATGTCATCGGTGCACCACTTGCACACTCTGTCACATCCATGACACAAGTACAGCACCTGGACATGCGGATGCAGCGGCGCACTTGCATCATGCATGCATGTCCCATTTGGGCAGGGCTGTGCAATCATGGCGATGTCAGCATGAACTAGGGTTCCGGAGTGTGCGGTTGCCGCATGCTCCAGAACCCTAGAATCGGCACCAACATGCCGCTTCGTGGAGGTATGTACTGGGCCGTAGTTTGTCTCTCCTCCAACTTTCTGCCTTCTTTGTTAGCTTACTTCAGTTGCTGCAAATTGAGTTCCAAGTACAAAAGTTTTTTTGCACTCAATAAATTCAGAAGAAAGGAGGGAGTGCAATCTTACCCTTTCCAGCAGGCTTAGGCAGAAGCAAGCCACTGCAGCCTCTTCTGGCTTGTGTGCTTTCCCTCATTATTAACTTTTGCCCTCTTCGTCACATTCTGATGTTGCTTGGCCACACAAGCTCTAGTTTGCATATGTCAAATGTTGAAGAGGATAGAGGTGTTTCAGCAGTAGGCAAAACAAAACCCCATTGTCACACCTCACTGTAGCTCCAGTTCATTGCTCTGGGGACTGCTAACAAACAACATGTGTCACATTTTTAGTACACCAATGAGTACGCTTGAGTAGATGGGAAAAAAATAAATTTCTCTATACTTTATTGGCTGAGTTAACACAACAAATACTATAAATCCAGTAATTACTAATTGCTTTCTCCATTATACTATAAGAAATGAATCATAAACCTTTCTATTACTCTAATGGTGGACTAAAGAATGGATTAATCTTCCAGTAAAGCAATTTTCATATTTACCTGTTTCCTTATTGTGTCCTCATTTTCACTTCCCAGACTCCCTATTTAATGCTCTGTAGTGGCCCCTACTGGGAGAGGGATGCTTGTAACTTATCTGCAGGTTTGGCAACTGGTGATAAATCAATTTAGTAGTTGGTGGTTTAACAATTGCCCCCTTGGTGGTGAAAGGAAACAAAATTAGGAAGAAATCTTAAGTAACCTTTTACCACTGAGCAAAGTACATTGCTGCTAGTGGTGATGAGGGCTTAACAAAGACAAGTGGGACCCTGGGAAAACAAGAATATAAAATATGTAATTTTAACATTATTACCACCAAAAGACTCTCGGCAGAAAAGTAGTTATGCTCTGCAGTCAATATGCATGGTTTTGGCATAGACATTAGCAAGATAGAACAGTAGAGAAGAAGGCCTTAATTTTTACTGCAAACAGTTTATCTGGTAGATAAACTAAAGGAATAATTTTGTCTGCCAGGGTAAGGAAACAGGACTTATTAATAAACAGGGCACTGAGTGATGATTCCTTTAGGAATTTGCTGTGCCTCTAGCATTTCTGATGTTTATCATAAACTTTGTATCACATCCTAAAGGTGTTGCTTGAATCAACTTTTTTTTTTTTTTAATATCGGACAAAAGGGAAATACACCCTTCTTGTGAACATTGCAAATTGTGTGGCAATGCATAGTAATTATCTTCCAGCTAGCTGAAGCTTGTTAGTTATGATAGGCATGTTTCCTTACCTAGAAGCTATTGCTGATTTGGAAGGGATGAAACCATATGCTCCAACTGTCCCTATTTACTGGCTTCAATCCATGATGAGCCATTGTTCTTGTTTTACCAATGTTTGCCTTTTGAGGCTCCTAGGTTAAACTTTTCAAAATGTGATTGGCTAATGTTTGCATTTTTCTGCATTCAGCTTCTTCATAGTATCTCCAGAAGTCAGTGTTCTGACTGTGGAATGGATGTATGTTGCCACCACTGCCATGATTATTAATAGGTGTAGATGAATGGTAGTAGTACTTCATTATGGATTTTTCCTTGGTATTAGGCCACAATGAGAAAGGAAATTAAGTCAAGGTCAGATTAATAGATGCTGAGAACCTAAACCTTGTAGTTGACTGCCATTAAGTTCATTTTAATTTATGGTGGGCCTGTGAATGAGATACCTCCAAGTCATCCTGTTGTCAACAGCCGGTTCAGGTCTTTTAAACTCAGGGCCATGGCTTCCTCAATTGAGTCTATCAACACGTTATGTGGTCTTCCTCTTTTCCTACTGCTTTCCACCTTACTAAGCATTATTGTCTTTTCTAATGAGTCATGTACTCTTTTTATCTTTTTATGATACAGTGCACCCACTCCATGTGTGGATGCATTTTATGCAGCTTCCAGCTTACGCGGAAGCTGCTTGGGGAGGGAAATAATGCATGCACCCTATTATTTCCTATGGGGCTTGAGCATAGGTGGATTTTCCCCTACGTGGAGGGATCCGTTTGGATCCCCCCGCATAAGGAGAGGGCGCACTGTATGTCCAAAATATGGCAGTCTCCGTTTCATCTTGCTTTCATGGGAGAGTTCAGAATTGATTTACTCTTGAACCCATTTGCTTATTGTATTGGCAGTCCATGGTATCTACCATGGCACTCTTCTCTAGCATCACATTTCAGATGAATGGATTCTCTTCTTATTAGTTTTCCCCACCACATTCCTGCTGTCCCTACAGAGAGGTCGGAAATACAGTGACATGAACAATGCTGACTTTGGTATTCTATGGTCCAAAACATACTGCAGATATAATCCAGTTGGAGACTGCTTTAACTGCTCTGGCTCAGTGCTAGGGGATCCTGGGAATTATAGTTTATTCTGGCACCAGAACTCTCTGACAGAGAAGGCTAAATGTCTTTAAAAATCTACAGTTCCCAGAATTCCCTAGCACAGAGCCAGAACAGTTAAAGAGGTCTCAAACTGAATTTTTTCTGCAGTGTGTTTTGGACCCAAGATACAGCTTTATAATAAATCCTGTCTCATTCCTTTATAGCTGCTCTTCCAAATTTGAGCTATTTTCTTGACTACACACTTCATTTTATTATGTAAATTCTGAAATCTCTTTCAGACTTTGCAAGTATTGCACTTTGTTACAACTTTAACTGCCTTGGCTGTATCCTACAGAATCTTGGCATTTGTATTTTGGTGAAGCACTAACTAGACCAACAGACAGAGAATTCTAAGTATGGATTTACCTGTACTTTTTAAAATTTATGCTTTGAGCTGCCTTGGAGTCCCATGTTGGACGAATTATAAATTAAATAAAGAAACAAAATACCCCTTTGCACTGATCACATTCTTGATTTTCAGCAGAACATAGAGCAGTTATGTTTTTTAGGTTACAATTTCCCACACAGCATGGATGAGCCTCATTAAATGGAGCTTGATGTGAGAACAGAGCAATTGCAAATATGTACTCATAGTCTCATCTTTGAAATATTATGGATTGGGAAAGCCTGAGTGCCTCAGCTTGGGTATAGAGAAATATCTCGTCCTTGTAGTGTGAGGCAACCTACTGACATCAAATGCTAAAGGGCAACAAGAGCATCTTCTTCTGCATAAACACCTCCAAAGGAGCTTCCTTCAAGCTTGTCTACTGAAATACCAACATATGGTTTCAAGCTTACTTATATTGTCTGCTTGACCAGAGCAGAGGCTGGGGTCTGGGTAAATGGGACAAAATGTAGAAGTTTTTTAGGGTGTGATGAGTGCCATTTTACTGTTGTAATGTTCACAGTTTCTCTGTCTCCTGAAGCATACCCTCTAACTGACAAGGACAGTCCTGATTAATCCTCTGCCATCCCACTTTTTCAGCTGCTTTTTAAATGTCCCAGTTTCTCCCTTCTCATCTCATTTTCCTCCTTTGGCTTCAGCTTACTTCCATTGCTTCAAATGGAGTTCAAAGTACTAAAGAAGTTCACACTCAGTTAACATGGGAGCGGGGAGATGGAGAGGGGATCTTTCACTTACCAGGAGACCCAGCTCATATGCTCTTCCTCATTAATAACTTTTCCTGTCTTGACCGCAGTCTCATGTTGCTTGGCTACATGTGCCCTGCTTTTCATTTGTGAAATATAGGTGGGTGTGTTATAGAACAATGCTTGTTCTGGGGCCTGTGGAGCCGGCAGACAAAAATGATGGCTGAGACACCAAGACCAGAGCTCTACTGTGGCCCAGGAGAAGGAGAAGAAAAGAAGATGCTGATAATGCTAAAGGTAAGGGCAATGAATTGTACTATGTACTTCACCTTCAAAATCTATGAAACAACCCTCCCTGATCCATGAATGGTGCTGTGGAATTTAGGGGCTGTTTGGACTTGGGTAAAGTGTCATGTCTCCCCAGGTAGCAGTACTACTTATCCTAAAAACAACACATGAAATTATTGTGAATCACTTCCCAAATTGCAGCACATTTTTGAAGCCTTGAAATGATCTATTCCTTTCCACATCAACCCCCCAAATCCTGTTGCCAGCTTTGGTCAGACCTCATGCTAGAACTAAAATATTCCATTCCAGGAATACCTTTTATCCTGCCTAAGTTAGTTTAGCCCTTGAGTACCTTTTTCCATGTACAATTTTATTATGACTTCGACCCATTTCACAACTTTGTCCTATAAATTGCATTCATACTTATGGTCAAATGTGTATCGTCTTTTCCCTAGTAATCTTCTGGGTACGTAGGAAGGGAGGGAAGGAGGAAAAGAACAGTTATTCTTTTGACTAAAGCTCCCAGAATCCTCCAGTGACCATGCTGACTGAGGGATTCTGGAAGCTGTAATCTGAAAAATTGCTCTCCCATGCTCTTAGAAGAGGTGGCATAAAGTGAGAGCAAGAGAGAAGAGTAAAGGAACAAAGAAGGAAGAAGAAGAGCAGGAGAAGGAAGAGCAGGGAGAAAAGAAATGCAAAAAAGGATGACCTCGATATAGGAGTTTATCATATGAAGGATGGGTGCCCTGCCCAATCACGGGAAGGACTTTCACACTTGACCAGGCAGGGAAGTGCGGCTGAGAGTGCTAGCAGTAATCACTTTCACACTGCAGTGGGCTGGAAAGCACTTTCAGCAGAAACACAGGCTTTTGTTGTCTGGTTGTAGTAGTGTGTCTGCAGTAAACAATGAAATAAAATCTGAGCTGGGAAAGAATTATTATTATTATTATTATTATTATTATTATTATTATTATTATCCTTTATTTATAAAGCACTGTAAATTTAGAATAGAATGACACTCTAGCAAATCCTACTGTAGCTGTGTGTGCTTGTTTACAACAGTCAAGTTAAGGAGCAACTGCCTCCAGAATCCCTTACTGGATATATGTGAATGGTAAGAGAGAAGAAAGGGGGACAGAAGAGAAGCCTGCCTCACCATCAACTTCTAACGTGTTCTAAAAGGATAGACCTATAACTACTACAAAGGAAAATTATAAGGAACTGAGGGGCTGGTGAAAGAAAAAAATATATATTTGGATGGATTTTGGGGGGAAATTCATGTGGACAACATGTGTGTGTGTGTGTGTGTGTGTGTGTGTGTGTGTGTGTGTTCATCTGATCTGGTTGTTTCATGTCACGTGTACATATTGCGAATTTTGAATTAAAAGTTTGCTGAACAATGTTGATCTATTCTTCATTTTTTGTGGTGTAGGAACCAAACTCTATCCTTTCCATATTATTTCTGCCTCTGGTATCAAAATTTTATGAAATAAATAGTACCCAGGAACAAATCTATTTTGTTAACTGATGTACACCTGTAATGTGTAGTTTTTTGTCTCGAGCATTCCAAAATACAAGACATGTTGAGGAAAAGTGTAGTGCATTTTGAGGAGATGCATGTGTGTTAAATTTCCTCACTTTTGCTACCTGAGGTGTGTCCTTCTTTGCAATCTATCCAATTCATCTTCTACTCCAACGGCAGAATGAGAAGCCAAGTCATCCAATCCATAGTTTTATTTTAATAATTGGGGCATGTGATGGTCAAACTTCATGAAAATGAAAATAAACATGGAGAAAATGGAAATAAACATGGGCTGATCCTGTGGAAAACTGAGAGGAAAATGCCCTGAAAGAAAGAAAGAAAGAAAGAAAGAAAAAACAACCATCAATGAGCATGTTATACATGTCTGTCTACGATGATAATGACAGCTGTAACAATGTGACAAGGTCATAGTTCACAAATAAAAACAGTGATAAAGGCACATCAACTGTCAAAGCTGTAAAAAAGGAGTAAGTTTTAGTTAATTAAAAGGATTTCTCTCCCTCTCTCTTTTCCTTTCGATTCAAAGAGACGGTGGATGAAGAAATCTGCAGAAATTATCTAAGGCCGCCTCAACCTTAGCATTTATTATTCAACACCTCACTCATTGCCCTGATTATAAATATTTAATCACTCAACAACTGTAAGTGCTTGTGTCTTCCTGGAGGACCTGCAAGCATTAGGAAATAAAGGGAGAGGAGGGAAATGGCAGAGGGGGAGATGGAAGGGAGGGAGTTGGTGGTTGAAAGCCAGTCACCGAGCCTAAAAGAGGTTTTGAGATTATGCAGACACAAATGGAAAGGTGTGAAGGACGCTACCATCTTGTCCTTCCTTGCCTTTAATGATGATTTCCAAAGACCTGGAGACTCATTGCACTTTTGTTCTACTGAGATAGATAGATAGATAGATAGATAGATAGATAGATAGATAGATAGATAGATAGATAGATAGATAG
>NC_056522.1:357685795-357729836 GCF_019175285.1 Sceloporus undulatus | reverse complement strand
CATGGCAGTCTCTGTCAAAGGGTGCCCTTAGAGACCAGGCAGCAAATGTTCTTAATGAAAGCAGAGCCCCAAGCAGTGAGAGGTGCCATCCGTGTACCCTCCTTTGTCTGTCACAAAAAAGCAGGCTGGCTTGGCAGGCTTTTGGGCCTATCAATAATGCATGAGAAGAATTACATCCACTCTGATGCCAGGAAAAGGAAAGAGCCGCTGAGAAGGGTTTGTGTTACAGCACCCAGAACACAAATCCCATGCCTATGTGTCACTGAACATGTAGCCCCCTTCTCTTTTCTCTTTTCCTACTTAGCGGTGAGGAGTGTGTGGTGATCATAACTTTTTTGTGCACCTATAAAAAAGATCTCCCTTCATTTGGGTTACAGTTTTTTTTTTGTTTGCACATGTAATGGCCACTAAAAGCTGCTGTGTGATTGGAGTCTATGAGTGTGATTCTGACCTTCCAAAACTATTGTCTAGTCTGGTTTGAATAAAAATGATTAGTAGTAGGCTTCTGGACTGAAAAATGGAAAGGGCTGCTGTACTTGTTACAGTTGGGTGAGCCAACCTGTGCATTGGACTAGGACACTGGGAGCCTCAGAAATCCACTGGGTGACCTAGGGCAAGTCACACTCCTTCAGTCTCAGAGGATGGCAATGGCAAACCTCCTCTGTCCAAATCTTGCCAAGGATACCGAGTGACAGGTTCAACCTTAGGGTCATCATAAGTCGCAAAAGACTTGAAGACACATGACAGCAACAAGTGTGTTATATGTGTTCTGATCCCATGATAACCAACACCTGCTGAAATTCCCTCTTTGACACAAATGTTCATGGTAGAGGAGCCCTCTCCAGTTTTCAGGCTGGCAGTCCTAGTTGGTAGGGGTCCACTTCCTAGGGACACAAATGTAAAGGGTAGGATTTCTGGCTTGTTTCAACATTTTGCCATCTGGATGGGAGATACTTACAAATACCTGACACAATCTGTCCTTGCCAGTCGGGCATGGTTGAAACTGTTGATAATATTTTATATTTCCTTTGTTATAAGGATTTTCATCCTCACTTTATGGATCCAATCTTGGAAAAGTTCTCAGGCAGATTTGGTAGCTTTTATACCTTCCTTTCTCATTCAACTGCCTCTAAAGAATCTGTGCTGAGGGCTGCAAAGTTTTGTATCCCTGCATATTCCAGTACTGTATGAGTAAGTTGGTCATATTCCATTATGATTCTCTCTAACCCAAGTGAATGCCACTAGAGTTTGATTCGAAAGCTGATTGTTGAGCTGCTACATATATAACACATAGAAATCTCTGTATCCCAGTATTGCATTTTACCTTTTCACTGTGTTTTCCTTTTTCCTTTTTATGACTCACCTATGATAGTAATAAAATTACAATCTGCCCAAGATTGTTTGGGAGTAGGATTTCCCCAATGCAAAGTGTGTATTATGTTTATTTTGGTTTATCTTTCTCACTTTGGATGGTAATGACTTCTTTGCGTTACAGAGTTAGAGAGGCCAGTTATATGCAGCATCATAAAAGTGGTAACACAACATCAAAAATAGGAAAAGGAAAACCGTTTGGCATAAATTCTGCATATGCTAATTTATGTGTACAGAAACAAATACAGGGATGACAGGTGAAAGAAATGCAATGATCCCACCCCAAAGAGGGGAGAGGAGCACCATTTCCTTGTTGGGGAGGAGAGGGGCTTTCTTGCTTCTCCCCAATCTATTTTCCTTCCCCCCTTCCTTCCTTCCCTCCCTCCCTCCCTCCCTCTGATGCAAAAAGAGAATTTGGGGTCCCTTCTTCAAAACTCCTTCCTTTTACTTTCGGCAGGAGACATGGGGACCTTCCATTTTACCATAGCTGTAAAGATGGGAGTATATGGTGGCAGTGGTCTCTGGTCCTGTTTCTTATTCTTGAGTAGGAGAGGGGCCCCTCGAATTCTATCCACTGCCATCACCACTCACTCAGTAACCCATCTTTTTACCATCTCTGATTCTGCATACTTCCTTCCTCCTTTGGTTGGAATTTCCCTGGAAGGCAAGATGGCAAAATTGAGACTGTTGTACTTCTAACACATCATCAGAAGAGAGGACTCATTAGAAAAAAACAATAATTCTAGGGAAGATGGAGGGAAGTAGAAAGAGAGGAAGGCTGCATGCTAGATGCAAGATGGATGGACTCTATTAAGGAGGTCATGGGTATGACTTTGCAGGAACTAAGTAGAACAGAGGAGGGCAGGGAGTCTTGGAGATATCTCATCCACAGGGTCACCATGGATCAAGATTGACTCAAGGGTGGTTAGCAACAACAAAGTGTGTCTAAACAGAGACAATATTGAACCCAAATAAAACAGCCTCCTTTACTTAGGTCTAGCCTCCATCTGAGACTTCAGATTACAACATGTGAAGAATAGTGATCTACGTTACAGGTTTATTATAATGATTAAATTTTTTTAATGTAAACTGTCCTGTGCAGGTTTGCCCTAAAAGCCAAACTAGTCATATCTTAAATACAAGCATGAGTACCTACATACATACAAGTGAAGGGCCCTTCACTTGTTATAGCTGCAATCCTGTTGTCAGTGAATATCTCATAAGACTGCAGCAGGAAAACCAATACAAGGAAGGATTATCTGGTGATAGAGACAAGAGTTTATCACATTGGCTTTGCTCCCATGCTAGATGTGGGATGTAACTTTAAGAAGACAGATCTTATCACATTTCCCCATCACCAGGGCATACACAGCCCATTTGTAACCTAGGCTTCTGCCCCATCTTTTCAAGAAGGAGCCGGGAGAAGCCCAGGTTACAAATGGGCTGCGTAGTCCCCAGTAATGGGGAAAGACGATAAGGTCTGCTTTCTTAAATTTACATCCCGTGTCTATCACAAGAGCAAAGCCAATGCCATAAACTTCATAGGCATTTTATTACTGTAAGTGTTGGCCTGAATTCTATGGCTAGTCTGAACTAGAGCAGACCCTATGAATTATTAATTTACTAAATTATTAGGATCATGTGTTGACTCACCATTCAGCAGTTGATGCAATGAGTCCACTCTAATTGTGATTAATCAATAATAACCTCTGCACTTTATGTAAACTATGGGGCTGTACAGACTGCCCCTAAGGGGCAGCCTGCAGCCACCCCTTTTTGTACCAGATCAGGACTGTGGCAACTGCATACCATTGCCCTGATCCAGCCTTTCAAGGGTGCAAAAAGGAGCCGCAAAAAGTGGCTGCTTTTTGCACCCTTGAAAGTATGCCATAGCTATGATGGCGCGACTTGGCGGTGCTCCTCTGGTGCTGTGTCATATGGACGCAGCGGTGGAGGAGTGCCATGATGCCACCCATTGTGTAGAGCAGCGTGTGGTGTCATGGAACCCTGGGGGTGAAGTCAGGGCATGCGTCCTCTGAACACGATGCCCTGACTCCACCCCCAGGCCGACCTTAATGGCCAGTCTGAAGAGAGCCTATGAAATAAGATTGTTAGATAAAAACAGGAGCTAGCTCCTGGTACCTTTACCGGTGGATTTTTTTAAAAAAGACACCAGCAGGTATTGCCTAAAGGGCCTAAAGTCTGCCTGATATTAGAAACTAAGCAGAGTCAGCCCTGGTTAGAACTTGGATGGGAAACCACCACGGAAGACCAAGTGTTGAAGGCTATATTTCAGAGGAAGGAACTGGAAAAACCATCTTTGAGTATTCTTTGTCTAAGATAACCCCATGAAATCTATGGGGTCATGATAAGCAGGTGGCAGGTTGGCAGGTAACTTGAAGACACATACACATACACACAGAAACTGCAAATCCCAGAATTCCATAGCATGTTGTCATAGAATCAAAACAGGCTATAGTGTTATAATTGTGTAGTGTGATAAAACACAGGTTGGAGTGACTATAATGATGCTAAGAGACCACTGTTATTGTTGTTGTGTGCCTTCAAGTTGTTTTTGACTTATGGCGATTCTCAGGTAAACCTGTCCTGGGGTTTTCTTGGCACGTTTCTGCAGAGGGGGTTTACTATTGAAATCATCTGATAGAGTGCGACTTGCCCACTCCATTTAGACTGGAGCATGGCTTTGGCGTGGCTTCTGGCCTCTTAGGACACATGCATAATTTAAACAGCATACCTCCAAAGTGACCAAAAGCAGCTTTATTTTGGCCTGTCTATCTGAGCCCTAAGTTTCCATGGCTGACCCAGGATTCAAACCCTGGACTCCAGAGTCATAGTCCAATGCTCATACCACTATGCCAATAGATCATGCCTGTTAAATATTAGCACCAGAAAAATCCAGCTTTTCTTGCTTATACTGTTGTACTTATGTGTTTCAAAAAGAGTCAGGAAAGTTTGTTTGACTCATCCCTATTTTTTTCCAGACATGTTTCTCTGGCCTAATGAGAAAACTAATCATCAACCTGAAAATCCAGCCACTGAGATATGGTCAAATTCCTTTTCCTATAGGTCTTTGCCTCCTCCCTGTCTCCTCTCTGTGCCTGAGGTTGGCCACAGTGTAAGCCAGGAGAATCCTTCTGCTGCCGTGCCAAGCATCTACTGTCTTCTGCCAAGACTCACCCTGTGTTTCTCTGGCTGCTCTGTAAAAAGGGCAGATCTAATGAGATGACACCAAGCATCTGCTTTTGTCTGTTCCACTGGCACAAGCGATTATGGATGCAATTTCTATTTGCACATCAAAAATTCCATAGTGGGAGGATTTTCCAGCTTATGGTGTCTTTTCTGCTAAATCCAATGACTGGGAGCTACTTTCTACGTACTTCTATGTGAAAAGTTTCAGCAACCAGATTCACAGTTGCTGACTGTGGCATGTTTCTGCTTCAGAGGGATGAATCAACTAGTTTCAGTTTCTCACAGTTTCTCTTTTTATGCCAGACTTGACTTTGGCTGTCTGAATTCTGAAAAGGTTTTAAAAGTGTGCATGAAAATTTGTACATTTCCCCTAATGCTTACATTTTTGTATTCACTTTGCTTAATATTATTTATTAATATACAGTTTTTGTAGCTTTCCTCATATAATGCATTTTGCATGCTGGTTTTTGTCAATATATGCATTTTGTACACACTTTCCCACAATATAGACAGTTCTGTGCATACATTCATGGAAAGAATATTCTCAATTACATATTACATGGTCAAAATATGAGTTTCTAATAATTGAGAAATGTTGTTGGGAAAAATAATAGAGCGGTGAGACTTCTGCACAGTTTTCTCACAGTGGTCAAATGTCCCAATGTGTTCTGGAAGAATTATTGTATGGAGAAATACACTAAAGAAAATGTGATTCTTATTTATGAAGCATGTTTTCTGTACATAACATTTGTGCACACATGCGTGTGTGTGCACACACACACGTGCACATTTTTTTGAAAAAAAATCCTCACAAGCTTTTATCTGCAGGAAAATTCACCTGGAAGCACTCAGAATGTACAAATATCTGAAGGTATACTGTGGAGATATATTTGATTTTCCCTACAGTGCAGAAAAACTATAGTTGTTCATCATTTATGCAAGGATGAAACAGTGGAGGACTGATATCCCTAGTTTTGAGAGGAGAAATCTAATGCAAAACATGTTGTTAACTGGTCTTGAGTCAACCCCGATTCATGGTGACCCTGTGAATGAGACCCTGTCCTCCACTGCTCTGCTTAGTTCTTGTAAGCTCATACCCATGACCTCCCTAACTGAGTCTATCTATTCAGAGTGCAGTCTTCCTCTCTTTCTACTTATCTTCACCTTTCCTAGCATTATTACCTTTTCTAATGATGCATCCTTTCTCATGATGTCACAGAAGTATGGCAATCTCAATTTGATCATCTTGGCTTCCAGGGAAAGTTCAGATTTGATCTGTTCTTGGACACATTTGTTTGTCTTTTTGGCCATCCACTGTATCCCCAGCACCACATTTCAAATGAATTGATCTTCTTCTTATCCTCTTTCCTAACTGTCCAGCTCTCACATCTATATATGGTGATAGGGGATGGCTTTGACAATTCTAACTTTTGTGCTCAGTTGTATATCTTTACTCTTTAGGATCTAGAATAGCTTGTTCATGGCTGCCTTTCCCATTCCTAGTCTTCTGATTTCTTGGCTGCATTCTCCATTCTAATTGATGTTTGATACAAGATGCAGGAAATCTTTTACTATTTTGATTTCCTCATTGACTAGACTGAATATATGTAGATCTTCTCTGGTCATTATTTTTGCTTTCTTTATATTCAGCTTTAAGCCTGCCTGGATATCTGAGGTTTGCATTGTGTATAGCTTCAATGGCAAATTAATTGAATAGATTCCTCCCTCTATGTATCCTATGATTAGGAGATCTTTCAGACAAACTGTTCTGAAGGGTAGGTTTCTGGATTCATCTTGTATAATGCAGTTGCCAGTGTGGAAGGTGGCAGAATTTCCTTTCACCAGATGAAGCTCCTTATCATATTGCTGTCTCTGGTTCAAAACACACTGCAAAAATAATCTACCCTGGTTCAATGCTAGGGAATTCTGGGAGCTGTAGTTTTGTGAGACATTTAGCATTCTCTGTCAGAGAGCTGTAGTGTCACAATAAACTGCAATTCCCAAGATTCCCTAGCACTGAGCCAGGACAGTTAAAGTGGTCTCAAACTGGATTATTTCTGCAGTGTGTTTTGGATCTCTCTTATACCTTTAGAACCATATCAAGTTTCACAGTTCATCATATCCTTAATAGGTATTTCTGTAAGCAATGTTTTCTGTGATACATCTTGTAGTGTTAAGTTTTGAAAACTACATTATAACTAGGGGAGAACTATGAAAACTGATAGATAGTGAATTCTGGTACACAGAATGGGAATCAGGTTAGTTTATATTAAAATCCTAGTAGTTTCTCCTTCATCCTTGGTATCAGGTGGCTGGCATCCTTCATCTTTATGTTCCAGGAGGTTATCAATCCCTTAGTGGGCCTTGATATGTAGCCAATATGCTATATTGATTTAATTGGTCATAGGTTGTATATGATGTTGCCTAGATAGAATGCAACAGTAAAACAAAGTGATGTTTGCCTCTAAAGCTAGGCAGGTGTAGAGCATACACTTTAAACAGAATTGTGCTTCTGGACTTGCTTTGCCCCTGCAATTTGTCTTTCACATTATGATGTCTTTTGCTATCATTGTGTATCACCAAAATTCTGTGCCATGGTGGCAAAATTTAGCAGCAGAAAATTCAGTGCCAGTAGAAACAGGCACCAGAGAAACAAGGAATGCTTGTGGCTCAAGGATGAGGTGTGTGCCAAACCCTGCATTATAAGGTTACAAGAACATAGAAGTTTGTGCACAGTTCTAACCAATATTTCAATCCAGGTGAGCAATTCCAATAGAGTTTTTTAGTCTTTTATCCAGTGGTAGTATTCACAATGTAATAATAATGATAATAAAAAACAAGTGAGTTCTAAATTAAAATTAAAAACAACTGAGTGAGCTTCAGTACATTAACATTAGAATAAACTTTACTGTGATTATCATGCCCAGGTAGATCAAACTTTTACACTACACTAAGTAATGTAGGATAAAGAAACAACCAAAAGTTATAGTAAAGCTGGAAATGATAAATAAGGAAACCACCTTCTTTTTACTCTTTCTATACTAATTATATACAATCTTAAAATTGTTTTAAATTTAAATTTAAGATTGTGTGTTCCTGAGCTCAATTAATTTAAGGTCAGTTAGTTAATGACCATGACTATATATCTATTCTATTTGATTTTTCATTCATTGGAGGCACTGACCTACAAAAAGCTCATGCTTTTAAATGAATGAATGAATGAATAAATACTGTAAGTCTTTGAGTGTCTGTCTCTTTGTATTTTTGGTTTGTAATACCACAGACCAACATGTCTACCTCTCCTAATTTATATGGGATTTAGAGCGGGGGGGGGGGACAATATCAAATAACATGAGTATGCAAAGGGATCTTGCAGAACCTTTGAGATTTACTGTGCAAAATAAGTTGTAGCATGAGCTTTTGTAGACTTGGTCTACTTCATCAGATGCACGGAGTGAACTGATGCCCAGGAGAGACCTTTATAGTTTGTATAAATACCCATGGCAGGGGTAGGCAACCTGCGGCCCGTGGGCCGGATGCGGCCCGGCAAGGCCTTGGGACCGGCCCCAGCCCGGTTCTGCCGCCGATTGCCGCCGGAGCCTTTGGCCTATCAGGAGGAGGCAGGCAAGGGGGGGCAAGCGGCAGGCAAGGGAGGCAAGCGGCGGGCAAGAGGGGCAATTGTATATAGAAGCCTCCGAAACATGCATTTATATTAATGTCTTTTAAAAAATCAGCAAATTTTTAGCATGTCCTCCATATTTTTAAAAAGTGTCCTCTATTTGAATTTTTGTCCTACATTTGTCCCGGTTTATTTGTTTATTTAATTTTTTAAAAAATTATTTAATTATTTATTTTTGGGCTTCAGCCCCCCAGTTGTCTGAGGGACAGCAACCCGGCCCCCGGCTCAAAAAGGTTGCCTACCCCTGACCCATAGGAATACAAAACGTATGGCTATGGTGATGAGGTGACAAGTTTAGTTTTAACTATGGTCATTGAGAGAGAAAGACACGAGGAAAGATGTTGCCTAAGACTAGAGTGGGCTTTAGACTAAATATGAATAATGGAGGGAATTTCATAGGAATGATGGAGGACATGTTAGAATGTGTTGTGTGCACGCTGGGGACCAAAAGAGAGATATATTAAACTGGCTAAGAACAACCAGTGTTATAATATGTGTAGTGTGCCAGGAAGCCTTTGTTTTTATTCAACCCTCTGTTGATGGATTGGAGAGTGTGATATATCCTAATTCAGTTGTTTCTTTTTTCAATGTTTGTTTGTAGAATTTTTTATTGAAGGACTGCTGTCCTGACATCAGAGATGGAATAACCAGGAAGACTGAGGTATTTTGCAACAACCTTTTGTGTATTCCCATTTTTAATATCTAATTTATGTTTATTTACTGTATCCTCTGACGGTGTAAACTATTGTCCAGTGTAGACTGCTGAAGGGCATTGTTGACTGAGGATAGCACATATCATATTACAGGATGAGCAAGGGAAAGTGCTTCTAATATTGTGTGATTAGGTCCTGCGCTGACATTTCCTGAGTACATGTGTGGGCAGAGTTGGCATCTGGGTTTGTGACAAGGTCTTGTACCCATCTCCCCATCTGTGTTATGTGTCCTTCTGTAAGTAACTGTTTTAGATTGTCTGTAGGCAAGTAAAGGCCAGCCACCCAGAGCCTTTGAGACAACAGTGTTATCTGTCCAAAATAGGTTGTACTTCAATGATATGTATGAATTGTCTCATTCGGGAGCTGTAGATGACCACTAGCGAGGTTCTGTAATTTCCTGGTTTCAGTCTGTTCTGTACTAGGTTGGTCCTGTGTGCAAGTCTTGCCTTTTTTTATTATTATTTCATGTGCTCAGTACTGTAGCTTGGGAAATATTTGTTATTATTCTATGCATTTGGGATCCCTGTCCTGTGTGTCTGAGCAGATGCAATTGTATTGGAGGGCTTGGGAATAAACTATTAATGTGTTCAGGATGGAGACTGGAGGCATGTACGTTTGTGTAGCAGTCAGTGGGTTTATAATATAGGATGGTGCTTGGATACCTATCATGTAGCTGTACTGTGGTGTCCAGAAAGTGGACTTGTATAGTAGATAGTTCAAGTATGAGATTGATGGTGAGGTGGAAGCTGTTAGTCTCAAAGGTGCTACATGAATTCGTTATATCGTCTTGCACTGAAACAGACTAACCAGGCCATGTCTCTGAAAGTTTCTCTATATAACCCTGTTTCATGTCAGTGTGCATCTATCTGTTCTCTTGCAAAGAGACTGTATAGTTTGCCATATGTATATGTATATATTTGCCGACCGTAAAGTGACCACCCTAAATATGAGTTTCAAAGACAGAACACAGTGACAAATGCCTATTGCTATAACATCAAACTGGCTCGTGTCCAACTTTTCCTAGGTTTGGCCCAAATTCACCCTCCCTCGGGAAATTAGTCTATGTCCCCACTATTAAAATAAATATGATTTTATTGTTCTCAGTTCCTTCTAAACTGATAGCAATTGTTCTAGATGACTACTGCTCTAAATAATATATAGTCATGTACTGTATATACACCCAGGCTGTCTTCCTGTTGGTGTATTATGCTAGTAGGAACTCTTTTTTCCCAGGGTGGTACAATGGTGGTAAGGGAAAATAGGCAAGGTTTGCCAGCCCAGCAATCTATTTTTCCAAAGTCTTACTTTCTTTACTGCCAGCTTGCCTACTGCCATTTTGCTTCTCTCATCACTGCCTGCACTGGCAAAGTGTACCAAGAATATTCCATTCATGTTGGAAGCTAACTAGAATTTTTGTCTCATTTACTTGCTTTGATTATGAATTTTACAAACATCTTTTCATGTTACAAGAAAAATAAAAGGTCATCTGAATAGCCCATGCTCAGTTATTAGAAGCCCATTTTATTGCTCAGTTGAATAGCATGTTTCCCAACCCTTTCCAGGTGTGATATATCCATAAGAACAATATACATCTTTGTATATCTGGACTATGAAAATGAATCATTACATTGTATTCTACCTTCCTTTCAAAGGTTCATGGTAAGGTACATGGGAGTGCATTCCATTTTATCATCACAGGAACTTGTTGAGATATGCTAGGCTGATCTGTGACTGCTTCAGGTAATTTAGTCACACTTGTGACTGAGCAAGAAATTGAACCCAGATGTCCCAGTTCAAATTCAACATGTAGTCCGTTGCCCCTGAGCTGGTCTGTCTTGTAATTAACAATGGAGAACCCTGTGGCATCTTGAAGACTAATTATTAGGTTGGCCTTACCATTAGGTGGCTTCCTCGGGCAGCTAAATATTCTACATGCCATTGAAGGACTGCAAATGGTTAGTTATATAACGTGCTTTTACGATACTCCCAGGGAGAGATACTTTGGGATTTTCTCACCTAGATGTCAATATAACTGGATCAGCCTAGGATAATATACATCTTAACATGGTGAAAACACATGTGATCTTATGCCTCAGGCAGCAAAATGACTTGGCCCTGATAAAAAATACAATGTGTAGTACGTTTCTCTTTGTTACACTGTGCTTCATTGGATGCTGAAAGAGCATCCCAGGCAGGTATGCAGGTATCTATTCTTGGGTGTGGAGAAAATAAATTAGGGCCAAAAGGTCAAGCATTGCAAATGAATTCAAGATCCAAGCTGAGTAGGTGTGACTCACTCTCAATTATGTGCTAATTTCATTCTGTGGAACTTGGACTCAACAAAGACTAGGAGTGGCAATCTCGCCACAGAAAGTAATTGTCCTACTTTAGGAGTTGATACTATCTGTCTTGCTATGCTAATTTATGACCAGAGGCCTCTAGTTAGGAGTGTGCCACACCCATTTTGATTGTATCTTATATTCATTTGTGTTTGGCATAATGATGTGATGCACTTGTTACTATCTACCTTTTCTTGAGCTGGGACTTTTGTTGATTTTCTCTTAGGGGCTGAACAGACCATCCCTTTCAGTGCCAAATTGGGACCGCGGCAACATCATGCCACGGCCCCAATCTGGCCTTTCTGTGGGTCAAAAAGAAACCCCAAAAGTGGCTCCTTTTTGCATCTTGGAAAGCGTGCCATAGCCACCGGTGCCACAGTTTTTCAGCGCTCCTTTGGTGCTGCATCATCTGGCCTTTATCACTGGTCTGTCAAGGCTCTTACTCTCAAGCACACAGAGAGACACAACTTTTTATCATGAAGGAGTTACATTGGTGAGAAGACCTAAACTCTCATTGCATTTAGCACATTACAACCTCCTTCCTTCCTTCCTTCCTTCCATCCTTCCATCCTTCCATCCTTCCTCCTTCCTTCCTTCTTGAATCAATATATACCTTACTTATCAAATATAGCACTCAATAGGTGCTATCATAGCATTAAAGAAAGCATTAAAAAAAATCCAAAATGACCTACATTGTGAGGGAGGATGCAGTGCCATAAGTGACCTTCTCCACATGTTCAATTTGCTCCACGTTGCTCACTTTGTATATATTCAATAGCACACATGAGTATAAAAAAACCCCAAACCAGGTTATCTTTCCATTTGAACCCTGCCCTTCTGAAACTCCTAGTACAAAAGTAAGGTTGGAGTACTTCATCCCAGCATTTCAGGGTGTGGTACCTACTTACTAAGATCATAGGTTGTCCTATCCTGTCTTTGGCTGCTTTTCAGCCTATAAGGATTGAGGAAATTAGTAGGAAGGCAAACTGTCCCGACTTTTGCTTTGAAATTCATATACAGTGGCTACATTTGGATATCACAGGGCCAAAACACACTGTAGAAATAATCCACTTTGATGGTCCTGGCTGCTTGCTAGAGAATTCTGGGAACTGTAGCTCTGTGAGATATTTAGCCTTCTCTGTCAGAGAACTCTGGTGCCGCAACAAACTACAGTTCCCAGAATTCCCTAGCTCTGAGCCAGGCCAATTAAAGCAGTCTCAAACTGGATTCAGCGTGTTTTGGCCCACATGGTTTTTATTACTGGAATGGGCATGCTCCAGGGATTCCATGGGCCCATCTTTGGACCTTGGGATCTATTATAGAAAATTGTAGACTCACAGAATCATACATTTGGAAGGGGCCCCGTGGATTCTTGGGCCCAACTCCCTGCTCAGTGCATGAAATCCAGTTAGTGCATCCCCAGCTTGAACCTCCAGAAGAAGGAGATCTCACCACCTCTCTAGACTATTGGTTCAATTGCTGAACTGATTTTATTGTAAGACGTTCATTCTGGCATTCAATTTCAATCTACCCTCCTGTAACATCAAACCATTAGTCCTGGTCCTACCCTCTGGAGACCTGGCTCCTCCACTCTGTGACAGCCCTTGAGGGATTTAACGAGTGCAATCATGTCATCCCTCAATCTTTGCTTCACCAAGATGAACATGTCCAGCTCCTCCAGCCTTTGCTCATATGTTTTGTTCTCCATACCTCTTATCACCCTTGTTACTATTCTCTGAACCTTCTCCAACTTGTCTATTGCCTTCTTAGAATGAAGTGCCCAGAAGTGAATGCAGTAATCTAAATGATGTCTGACTAGCAGTGGGCCTAGGTCATTTCAGTCCCTCGGAATAAAAGTGAAGTTGCAAGAAGTCATCTTCTGGTTTTGAAAATCCCCCCTGTGTGTGTGTTGGAAGCAAAAGAAAGGGCAGAAGCTTCTACATCTTGTTTTACAGGAGAATTGCTGTTCCTAAAAACTTCCAAGAGAGAGAATTTCCTTTTTCAGCTGAATTATTTTTCTGGCTTGTGTTGACTGTATGGTTGGGAGGGATGTGGATACCACATAAAGTGCCCAGTACGTGAAGGTAGTCCACTGGGCACATTATTTCCACACTTGGTTTACTTGGTTATCCTGCTTTCCTATGTGCTATAATTGCAAGGAGTTAGGAAGCATTCTTTCACAATTTTTATTAACTACAAGTAACTTTCAATGTACTAAAAGCCAACAAGCTGTGGTTAATCTTAACTACTATTTGAAAGAAACCAATCCACTTCAAAATAACCATGGGTTATGAAGGGGCTTGTTTCAACAAACCATTGTTAAGATGAAATGTACCATAGGGCTTGTATGGCATGCTAAACTGTAAGAAATCTAAACACAACCAAAAACTTTTAAACTTTTCACAGCTGTATGAGAGAAAGAAAGAAAAAGGTGGGGGATTATCTGAAGGGAAAACTTAGGTCATTCCCATGATAAAAGCAAGGTGTATCATGATGTCCTACTAAATCTAAAGATCATAGAGGGGAAAAAACATGGTGCAATGAAAAACTGAACTTGCAAACTGATATAATTGGGTTGCTGTGTGACGTGTGCTTGTATCTACTTGGCTTTGTAAGATATAGAAAACAAGTTACACCATGTGGTTTTGATAAACCAAAGATTAAGTGAAATCCAAACCCTTCACATATCCTCTGCATTTCTGAGTAAGATCTGTGAAAGAGTGTGTCATCTTCTTTTGCTGCTTTTGGAGAGATAAAAAGTGACTCATTACCTAGTCTCACTTTAATATTTTAGACAGATGAAAAGACAAAAGACAGGAACAGGAGAGTCATGTATATGAATATGAGAAGAGGTGGGAAAAAGGTTTGGCGGGGCCATATGAACAAAAGAAAAGGAAAAGAATTTGGTGTGCATTTTTTGAAAATACCTACTTTCTTATTATGAATAAAGGGCAGCACCTTTCAGTACTTCATTAACACATGGGGTACCTACTATTCTATATCTTTTATTTTCTCATTAGTCTAGGAATCTTCAGAGTGGTTTACCATCCAGCCACACACCTAAAGATGATGTTAAAGGTCCATTATTTCTTACAATAAAAACTAAAATCACAAAATATACAATAATTTACTGTGAAAAACAGCAGCTGAAATCAACAGCAACAATTACAGGTTTCATATTCAAAACCAATCACAACAAAATAGCCCAAACCTACCTACTGAAATGTGTGTATTAAAAATAATTTTTGAATTATTATTGTACATATTACTGGCTGCACTAGGGCTGCACTTACACACCTCTGAGACAACCCACCCACTTACACAACTATTTTTTATGTCAGTATAGTGCTCCAACAGGATTTTGGGCTGTGTTGTTGGTCCCAAATAATGCAGACTCATTAGGGGATCTTAGTAAGTTACACTGATCCAATGCATCTACTCTGTTTGTATCTACTGATTGGATCTAAATGTTATTTCTGGCTACTTTCAGTGCCTTTTCGGTGAATATTAGAATATATAATAAATGAATAAATAATAGATGTAGTGCATTTGATAATAAATTCTATATTCCTTGGTTCAGTAGTAATTTGTTTGAAGAAGTAAAAAAGAAAAAAGAAAAACACTTACGTGTGTCAAAAGACATAATAAATTTTTGCTTCATGTTCCTGTTTGAGAACTGGGTGAGACATAGTATTTCTGCATGATGTACAACTCCTTGAACTGGAAACATGTATCTGGAAAATGAATGGCTTATAACGGCTCACAGGCACATGGCAAGTGAAGACCTATGAGAAGTTCCCTGCTAGGTTAGTTCATCCTTCATTGAAGAGTGTGAGTTGAAACCCACATTCATCCTTTTTGTCCTCTCATTCTACACTATTTCGGAAAGACCCTTTTAACATACATTGTTGAAAATTCTCTATTACACTGAAGTCATATTGGTGAATTAGATTAAATCTCCAAAACAGAAATAAGTTATTATAATACATTCAATAGTACTGTAAAGCCCTGCTAGAACCAAGGCTTGGATACTTTACTGTGTTCAAACGAAGTGTCCTGAGAAAATAATTGAGTGAGAAATGAACTTAGAAGAACCAAGAGTATTTTACAACTGAACAAATTACTGAGCAAAATTGCTTTGCCTTGAAATCTTATACTCGTTGTCAAAGATGTTTAGTCTACTTAGACTGTTTGATCTAAAAAGGCTCTATTCAAAGCAAATTTCATTTTCCATGGGTGTTGGACACACAGACTCCAAGAGGCTTCTGTAAGCTTGGCTCTTTCAGATCTGAATCTTGATTCTGGAGCCAAACATTTCTGGGCACTCCTCCTAAGGACTTTGGCTCAAGACTTTGGCACCGACCCATAAACCAAAGCTGTGGCTGTGAGCACTGAATCACTCCTGCCTATATTTCTTTGATGGATGAGGATGTACATTGATAATCTCATAAATCTAGTGGCAATGACATCTCCCAAGTTTATTGGGGGAATATTGTTGTAAAGAACATGAAAAATAGTGAGGTTTTTTTAACCCCTCCAAAATCTATTTACTTAAATGTCACCTCCTGTTCAGCAAATAAGTCATAAATCAATAGCCAGAGGGATAGGAATGCAATATCTTTTCAAAAAGGAGGTCAGTAGAATACATAAGGAGCATAACTTTACTAGGAACTAAAGACTGGAATCCTGTTGGTGGTTCTAGCTCAAGTGTCTAAACTGAGGCTGTTGTATTTTGGACATATCATGACCCAGTGTGACTCAATGGAAAAGATTACAATGCATGGTAAAGTGGAAGGCAGTAGGAAAAGAGGGAGACCCACTACAGGTAGATTGATTCAATCAAGTAAGACACTACAGGTAGATTGATTTAATCTGCATGACTTGAATAGGGCAGTTAATGTGCAGGGCTCCTAGAGATCTCTCATTCATCAGGTTTCCATAAGCTGAAGTTGACTTGACAGCAAATAAAAACAAAATATATAAATATTGACTCACTACATTAATTGAAACCTGACAATATTGGGATTATCATTAGGATACTGACCAAAGTGTTACTTTGGTTGGGGTGAGGAAATAATTTTGGGGAACGCCACCAGCTAAAGACAAAGAAGAGCAGCACCCATTTTACTGTAAGAGTTTAAAAGAGTTTAAGTAAAGTCTTTCTCACATTCTCC
Organism: Sceloporus undulatus; assembly: GCF_019175285.1. Lineage (NCBI taxonomy): Eukaryota > Metazoa > Chordata > Lepidosauria > Squamata > Phrynosomatidae > Sceloporus > Sceloporus undulatus. The sequence continues at coordinate 357,713,350 of NC_056522.1, read as the reverse complement.
AGTCCCCTTTATTATTTATCATTTACATTTTTCAACAGCGAGTATGACAACTTTCAATAGAGAAAACCTGCCCGCATGTATTATAACTGACAGGGAGAAGGAGAATACAGCTTCTTTTCAACAATCCCTCTCCTTTAAGTGAGTTCTTAATCTCTCCTCATATTTTTGGTCTGTAGAATGAGTGTCTCAGGAGAAATACAGTGGGCCCTCTCCTTATGCGGAGGATCTGTTCCGAATGTAAAAACTATCACATTAAAAGCTATTACACAGCCAGCTTGGTTGAACTGATCCAAACACATTGTGAAAATTGTTACACAATAGGGGGAGAGGGCATAATATCACATCTCATGGGGGGAAAGCTTGGTGAAAGAAAAAGGTCTTAAGGTTCTTTCTGAAAAGGTCCAGGGATGTGGTGGAACGGAGCTCGTCGAGAAGGTTGTTCCACATTTTTGGGGCCGAGATGGAAAAGGCCCTTTGCGAGGTCACCGCATATTGCGCAGTTGGGACCTTCAGCAGATTCTTCCCGGCTGACCTGAGTGTGCGGGGCGGATTATATGGGGAGAGGCGGTCCTCCAAGTACCCTGGGCCCAAACCATTTATATCTCCACCTGCAAAGGCATGCACTGATTGTATTATACTATCCTTTTGTTGAAAGGCAGGGTCACACAACTGAGCCAAGGCAGCAAATATGCAACTGAAAGTACAATCCAACATATAAGTGCATCCATGCTCAATAAGAAATATTCATCTGTGTACAATGTGTATCTATGTGTAATGTGCATCCATGCACAATGTACACCCATGTACAAAACACAAAGACACTGCTAGCAATAGCAAGTACATTTCTATACTCCTTATCAGTGCACTTAAGCACTCCCTAAGCAGTTTGCAATGCATAAGCTAAGTGCTCCCAACAAGTTGGGTACTCATTTTAGCAACTTACAGAAGGATGCAAGGCTGAGGGGACTCTGGAGCCCTGCCTGGGATTGAACTCACAGCCTTTTGACTGTGAATGGCTGCATTTAACCACTGCACCACCAGGGTTCCAGGGCTCCACTTCTCTAATCTTGAATTGAATAAGGATGACTATAAAGGAATTTATTAGTAGTAGTAGTAGTAGTAGTAGTAGTAGTACGCTGCTCTTCAGCCAAAAGTTTACAAATTGTTAATTTCCCTGCCCTCAGGCTTACAATCTAAACAGACAAGACACACAAGGAGAAGGGAATGGCAGTGGGAAGGGGAAAAGTCCAGCCGGTCTTCTCTCCCTCTGATGCTTGGACTATGACACATTGACTGGAGGGAGGGCCCTTCTTTGTATGACTCTGTATTTTAATCCAGTGGAGACACATCTCTTTCTAATTATCACCCTGCTTCACTATTGCTTTCCTCTCAACATTTTGGAATGTGCTCTTTATTTACATTGCTACAATTTATCATAGAATCATAGAATAATACAGTTGGATGAAACCCCTGCTATGCAGGAAGACACAATCAAAGCACTCCAGACAGATGGCCATCTAGCCTCTGTTTAAAACCCTCCAAAGAAGGAGACACCACCACACTTTGAGGAAGTGTGTTCCACTGTCAAACAACTTTTACTGTCAAGGAAGGTCTTCCTAATGTTGAGGTGGAATCTCATACTTTCTTTCTCATATTTTTGTAATGCAGGGGTTCCTAGCCTGGAGTGCCCACACCCCCAGGGTGTGTGTGTGTGAAAGATGGAATTTCAGGTTGTGTGACAAAGAGTGATTTATGTCCTTGAGTGACAAGTCACAAATTATCACTCATTTGTTACTGAATAAATTAGAATCTAATTGCTCAATTTAAAGTTGCATTTTAAGCACTGAGTTAAAAGCTTCTTTTTTAGTTCAGTTTGTTCACCTGTGGTATTGTATGTGGCTCAGTTTGTGGTTCAAAAATGAGAAATTAGACTTCTGTATCTTCAAATATGATATTAGTTTTGTTGAGGGTGCAGACATTAATCAAACTTTTCCTAGAAATATGAGGCATAGAATAGGTGGGGAACCACTGCTGTAATGGATCCTTTTCAATCTGGATTTTTCCTTTTGCACTCTGTGGAGATGGCTCTTACAAAGATGACAGGTGATCTCCTTCAGGCCAAGTCAAAAAAATCTATATTCTCATCATATTGTCCTTGTTCTTTGCAGCTCATCCTTGCCACCATCATAGGACCAATTGGCTAGGGCACTGGAGCGGGCCTTCTCAGTGGTTGCTCCCAATTAGACAGTTGATCATGCTCTTTAGTAGGGATGTAAAGAATATTCTCCAAAATTCGAAAATTAGTAGAAATATGTCTAATTCGAAAATTTCGAAAGCATTTTATAGAGAAGAAATTCTGATCACTTCTCGATCATGAGTAAGAATTTTGATTTTTAATCATTTCCAAATGAAGAGAAGAGAAGAAACTTTCAGCTGACAAATTCGACCTACAGGATTTGGGTATTTTGCATAAGAAAAGCTACCATTCATCCTGGGTTTTACCAGACGCTATTTCCTTTGTTAGGGTGATTCCCCTCATCTTTGCTCACTCACAGCTTTACTTTGAAAAACAAAAGAGAACAAAAGGGGAGGCATTTTGTGTGTTGGTGGTAGATAAGACATTCTGCCCTTTATGCCATGCTCTTTTTGGATGCATCCCACACTCTTATTCATGGATATTTTGAACTCTCCTTGCCATATATATAATAAAATGCAAAATAAAAGTAGGTTTGCCTTAGCATCACCTTGAGAGAGCTGGAGAGAGGTTTGTCATGCCCTGCCTCTGAGGCTGAGAGAATGTGCACTCTCCTTGCCAATTATTATTATTATTATTATTATTATTATTATTATTATTATTGCATGACCTTAGCATCACCATGGGAGAAGTGCAGAGTTGGTCATGCCCTTCCTCTGAGGCTGGGAGAGTGTGACCCTCACAAAAGAGAAGAAGGGGCAGGGTGGGGTGCAGTGGCAGGAATTCTGCCATGATGGATAAAACCTAGCATTCGAAGGGATTCCAAGAAGTCATCCAACCTCCCTTCTTCTACCATGAAGGAATACCTAGGAGTTGGAGTTGAAGCTGTGAGTGTGTGACTTGCCCAAGGTCAGCCAGTGAATTTCTATGGTGAACTGGGAGGCTAGAGTCCTGATCCCAGCTCAGCCATGTAAATCCACAGGGTGGCATTGGGTAAGTCACACTCTCTCATTCATGGATATTCTGCACTCTCCTTGCCTATTATTATTATTATTATTATTATTATTATTATTATTATTATTACTGCATGACCTTAGCATCACCATGGGAAAAGTGCAGAGTTGGAGTTGAAGCTGAGAGCATGTGACTTGCCCAAGGTCAGCCAGTGAATTTCTATGGTGAACTGGGAGGCTAGAGTCCTGATCCCAGCTCAGCCATGTAAATCCACAGGGTGACATTGGGTAAGTCACACTCTCTCACTCATGGATATTCTGCACTCTCCTTGCCAATTATTATTATTATTATTATTATTATTATTATTATTATTATTATTGCATGACCTTGGCATCACCATGGGAGAGGTGCAGAGTTGGATCCCATGTATTCCTTCATAGCAGAAGGGGGTTGGACTGGATGGTCCTTGAGGGTCCCCTCAACTCTACCATTTCTTGTTGGGGCTTCAATCACAGTTTATTTGTTGAGACTGGGCTCCCCCTCCTTTTGTGTGTGTGCCTTCAGCTTTTTTAAAGCATAGGAATGTTCTTTAAACCTCTGCCAAACTTCCTTTTGACATGGTAATTGAGTTTGAAATGCAAAGTAATTAGCGTAATTATTCGACTTGTCTTTTATTGTCATTCGAGAAATCTGTGAAAAATATTTTGCTAGCTGCTGGAAGGGAGAGAAGAAATCACCCTTTGAAAGGGGGACTTGTGAAACGAATATTTTTAAAAGAAATTCTCCTCAAGTTCTCAATGAACGAGAAGAAAAACATGGGTTTCTCAAATCACTACTGTTTAGTTAGATTCATTCCATGGCATTGGGTTTACTGCATCAGTTATCAGCTGCTTCATATGTTCTTTCTCAGGCTGGTCATTTAATGTGGTAGCCAGAGACCACATATCTTCTTCTCCATTTTTGGCTGGGGTTCAACAGAGTTCTGTTCTGGCTCCTTTGTTGTTTTCTCTTTATATACTATCTTTGGATAATCTTAGTGTGTATAGTTTCCAATGTTATCTTTATGCTGATGATACTCAGCTGTAGTTCTCCATTCCAGAACATTCTTATGACATCCAAAATCTTTCAGGTATCTCAGGATGGATGCTTTATTGTTGCCTAAAATTTAACATAGCAAAGAGAGAACTACTTATTTTCCTCCAAAATCTTCTTCTCAACACACATTCTCTATCATTGGTAACAATGCCCCCCTGAAAAGGAAGCACATAGTCTTGGATTTATTTTTTACTCTTCTCTATCTTTTGTTCCTCACATTGAGAATGTAGCGAAGTCATTTTGCTCCCCCCCCCCTTTAATAACATTGCCAAAATCAGACATTTTCTTTCTTCTTCCTTTGTTAAGACCTTAGTTCATGCCTTGGTCATTTACCACCTTGACTATTGCAGTCTTTTTTTGACTGGTGTTCCATTACCTGCACCAATACCTTAATACTCCATTCAACATCCTGGAAATAAGATTATCTTTTTGGCTCGTTATTTTGATCATGTTAACCACTTTGGATAGCTCTTCATTGGTTACTCATTGTATCTAGGATTCAGTATAACCTTCTTTTAATTTTCAAAGCCCTACACAGCGTACCTCCGCAAGGCCTCTCATCCAATCAAGGCTTTCTTCTTCCTTAGTCTGGCTTCATCCTTTGTCACTCATTGCTCTATACTCTTGGAATTGCCTCCCTGAATATTTGCAGACTGCTCCTTCCCTTGTTATTTTATAATCTCAATTAAAAACCTTTATTGTTTTCTAAAACTTGTGGAATTTTTGTTTGATATTGCTGTAGATTTTTTTTTATTTTGATTATATATATTTGTCAGTTTGCTTTGTACAGTCACCCCTCTGTTTTTGTGGGGGATCCATTCCACAAAACCAGAAACTTGCATATATTCAAGCCCCATTGGCTTGAATGGCTGCAGGCTCCCGCACCTGTGCCATTTTAGCCAATGGGGCTCACCCCTCCATGAATAATCGAGACTGTGGACTTCAAGTCCATGAAAATGGAGAGGCAGCTGTATTATATTGTATTTTATCTGGATAATTTGTTTTACAATTGTATCGTATATTTTTATATTTTTATTATTCCTTTCTTGTGTGTGTGTGAGAGAGAGAACATATATTTCAGATTGTATCCCTTTTGCACGACCCATTATTTTTGGTTGTATTTCTTGTAAAGCACCATGTACATCCATGGAACAATATAAATAAATGATAATCATCATCTCAAGATTCTCAAAAAAATGTTATTTTATTATAGAATCATAGAGTTGAAAGGGACCACAAGGGCCATCCAGTCCAACCCCCTGCCATTCTGGAATACACAATCAAAGCACCCCCAACAGATAGGCATCCAGCCTCTCTTTAAAAACCTCCAAAGAAGGAGATTCCATCACTCACCAAGACAGCTCTTACCATCAGGAAATTCTTCCTATTGTTTAGGTGGAATCTCTTTTCCAGTAGTTTGAATCCATTACTCTGTGTCCTAGTGTTTCAAGCAGCAGAAAACAAACTTGTTCCTTCTTCAATATGACATCCTATTAGTAAGAAAACCCTTGGTGCATTTTGGCCTGTGTGCACTCTTGAGGTCTTCTTCATGGCACTATATAAAACTATAAAAAGACAACACATAAAAACATAATATAACATTACATAATATAACATTATATGAAATAATTATTACATTAGTGCGTTGCCTATGGCCTGCACATACCTATTTAGAGTGTAACCAAACATTTCTGGACCAGGAGTTCTCAAACCATTTACTGGAAAAGTGAAAACATGTGAAGAAAGGCTTTTTTTATGTCTTGTAAGCAGATGGTAAGAGGAAAAAAGATAACATTCAAGGACACATGGATGTATCTGGGCTAAAGAGAAAGGGACTGTCAGAAAACTCTGAAATAATTTACAAGAGTGGGAGGAGGTCAAGAATCTCATTCAGGCCTCTAGGGACCAGAGATTTAATTTTAAAATCCACTCCACCTCCTTTTTCCCTCCCAGCAAAAATGTCCACATGCTTCTATAGCAGAATTTACATATGAGTAAGACACAACAGGATTCTGGCCTTTGTGTTTTAATAACATACATTAAAACTTCTAATATCTCCTTCCCCTGGTTCTGGTGTCATTCTACTTGGACAACACACAGATCAAACCCAAATTCTGGTGCAGGCAGTCTGGACCATGCTCCACAACAAAACAGGGGCGTAACAAGATTTTGTTGTTGTTGTTAATCACCCTCAAGTCAATTCCAACTCATTGGTGACAGTGTGGATTAAACATTTCCAAGATTTCTAATGAATTGATTTTTCTCTTACCCACTTTTCTCACTGTTCAGCTTTCACATCCCTGCATGGTAATAGGGAAAACAATTGCTTGCACAATTCTAACTTTCATGCTCACCTGTATATTTTTGCTCTTTAGAATTTTTGCTAGAACTTTCATAGCCGCCCTCTCCATTCTTAATCTTCTTCTAATTTCCTATATGCAGTCCCCGTTGCTATCAGCGTTTGATCACAGGTATGAGAATTCTTTTACTATTTCTATTTCTTCATTGTCTGGGTTGAATTTGTGTAGATTCTCCATGGTCATTATTTTTGTTTTCTTTGTGTTCAGCAGCATGCCTCTGCACTTTCTGTTGAAATATTGCATATTTTATGGCTGATATTTCTAGTTCTCTAAATGTGCAAAAATCAAAACTGCACTAAAGACTGTGTTTCTGCATGGACAATTAAAAAGTAGTAACACTGCAAGGGTTGTTTGCATCTTTCTGACTAATCTGCCCATCCTTTTGTGTTTCCTATATGTGCACACACTTATACAGAGTGTGTGTAGTTGTTTCAAGGAAAAGAACTAGCCTCACACAGAATTATTTTGCAGAACTAAGAAAAATGCAAGAGTGTGTGTGGGAAGCATGTGGTGTCTTCTTCTCGCAATGGAAGTGAGGACTCTCATGAGTATTGGAAAATTGTTGGCTGGCTACACGTCTCATCCTACTAAAATGGCCTATCCTTGACAAAAATTGTCCCAACTACAGCATTTGATTTTCTATTGATCTATTGAATCAGCATGGTATAGTGAAATGAAACTCTTTATTATGGTCACTAGTGGTTTGAGTGATGGACTAGGATGTTATAAGACCAGGGTTCAAATCTCACTCAGTCATGGAAACCCACTGGTGACCAACCAAGACAAAAATATACCCCTTCTTAACACATCTTGCTAAGAAAAACCCATGACCTTCCAACATTTCTGGAAATTCATTGTCCTTCGACATTTTAAAAAAAATTATCCAGAAAAAAATATAAAGTTGGCCTTCCACATTTTCAGCTTTGACATTTGTGGATTTGATTATTTGCAGTTTTGATTTATATGTCCTCTCTAGGGATTTCTAAGTTCTGCTGGAAATTGACCTTATATTGTGTGGAGAACCTAGACATTCCTAGAGAAAATACTTCTCTACGCATTTGTAGATCCTCCAGCATGATTCTATGATCAACTTCGGGCAGATATTAAACACACAGTTGCACTGGAGGACCTGGACATTTCCTAGATAAAAATAGTGTTTTTAATTTGTGGTTTTTCCACTTGCATGGGGGTCCTTCACCCCAGCGAATGTGGAGGGACCACTGTATTATACAATTGAAAATGTCCTTTTGTCTATCCTTGGAGTACAAACGTTGTATGGATGGCAAAGTCAATTTCCATTATCTCTGACCATTGTATGTATTATCTGGGAATGATGGGAATTAGAAGGCAACATTTTCTACACCTCTGTTTTAAATTGAACTGGGAGTTATGAGCAAAACAGGAGGAAAGAGTTGCCTCTTCTATGTTTGTACAGCATGACATTTATATGAATACAACACTCTATCTTCTTACTCACAAATGTAAGTGTTGTCTAGTTTTGTGGGATTTTAAAAAAAGAATGGCAAGTAGAGGAGCAAATCCTTCACTCAAAGTCTATTTTTGAACATAACTGCAATCATCACAAGGGTTGTCAGGTAGACAAGCCAATACACAAGAGGTAGTGGGGATATAAAGCACACAGAAGTGAACAAGAGGAGACATGCTTCCCTTACTGGAATGACAGACTCCTCCTGATGGTGATCACAGCAGGCCTTGATTAATAATATTGACTTCTCCGTTGTCTGGGTCTTTTAAAAACAACAACAACAACAACAACAACAACAACCCAGGTTAGGCATTAGGTGATCATTGATTCCTTCCCCACTGGATGGTGGTAATAATCAACATCAGCACATCTGCCAACATTTATTTAAATCCCCCTAGAATGAATGAGCATGGAAAGTGAATCACCTTGACCTCTCCTCCTAGATCCCATTAAGATACAGCTGCCTGTGTGTTAGGTTATTGGTATACCAAGGTGATGCATTGCTGCAATGATGAGATCTAGTGCTTTATATCAACATACATTCCACTGGAATCCAGTAACTAAATATTAAAATGACCTGATAGAATTATAAGCTCATGGGGGTCAAATGTACCATGAAGGATATAAGAAAGATGCTACTATGAAATTATTAGAAGACAAAGCCATATGAAGAAAGGCAGACTTAGACAAGTGTATATTTTAAAAGAATATCAGAGGTTACAGAGTTGAATGGCTGCCACTAATAATTATTTCTGAAGCACATTTCCATGGTAAAATCTGAAGTACCAAAATAGCATGCCAATATGACAGGTCCTTTCACATTACTCAGTTATAGCGTTGTAATTCCAATTTAGCTGCCATGACAAGATCATGCAGTATTCTGGGACCTGCAGTTTAGAGATTTTCAGGATGAGAGATCAGGTGAGCAACTGTTCCAGAGAACTATATAAGTAGTTCTCCCCCTCATTTTGTTGCAGTATGGAAGAGGTAGCAGGTCTCTCCAGAGTCTGGTATTGTTCTCTGAGAGATCCTGAGAGTGAGGCATCTGCTGGGCAGCCATTCAAGAGAGTCCAGACACCTTGACACCTGTCCTGTCCTGTCCTGTCATGTCATGGTGGCAGCCAACAACAAGGGCAGTGTGTGAGTGACCTTCCCAGAAGAAAAGGCATGGTTTTTCAAAGTTTCCCACTCACTATCTGAAACAAAGCATTCACACTACTTCATGGGAGTGCCAGCACTGAACCCCACCTGTTTGTTTGGCTCACTTTCCTCTTTTGTGTGTTTCCTTCAAGTTTGCTATGTGAACAGATGCAACCTTTTGTTGAAGTTGGAGCCTTTAGGGTTCCTCCTTCTTGGTGTTCTCACTCCATCTTGGTGTTCTCACTGGACACTACTGGAACAGTGTCCATGTCATGAAGACTCTATACCTACTAGGCCTGATTTCTTTTTAGTTTATTTTTTTAATGGTCCTGCTTCTTTGCCCTGTCACACACTCCATCCTTCACTCTTGTTTCCACTGTAGGCAATGAATCCCATTGTGGAGAAAGTCAGGATATAAATCCTGGAAAAGAAAGAAAGAAAGAAAGAAAGAAAGAAAGAAAGATTTTGTATGACTAAAGGCAATCACGCTTTTGCCTTTAGTCAGTTCTGGATCTAACCCCTGTGAAGGTTTACCCCTATAAAGGGAATTGTAACCCAGCTTTGGAATCACCACAACTGTGATCTGCTGGTTTGAACTCATTCTCAAAGGGAGTACACATTTCAGCAGAGCAGGCCCATTGTTGATGACTGTATCAAACGTAGAGGTGTAAATCTTTGCTTCATGAGAATGAATCATTTCAAAAATGTTCTCCCTACTAGATAAGATTCTTGCAGTGTTTTATTTTTTTCTTTTTCATGGTACTGCATAATGTAATATAACATTTAAAATTACACACACACACACACACACACACACACACACACACACACTTGAGGTTTGTACTAATACAGTGACCAGAATTTTATTGGTGAGTTTCACATGCCTAAATACCCCATGATAGAAAGTGTACATTTTGTTCCAAAGTACAATGTGCACATACAAGTCAATGTTACACAAACAGAATTGTGCATGCAGGGTCTTGACACATAAGGATACATAAGGATTCAGGGACACCTTGAATCCCATTGTGGAATATAAATCCTTGAAATAAATAAATAAATTCTGATCTGATGTGTATGTGTCTGTTCTGATGAAATTGGTGGTAATGCACTTTTACTTGCATATTTGGTTTGCACAGTTGTCATTCAACACAAGGGTTGTGCAGCACAATCAATATGCAACTCCACATGCAATTTTACAAGATCCTGACATATCATGCTTTTTTACACAAAAAAGTATTTAGCAGAATACACTGTCTTCTGCTCAAAAACCTATTTTGCACAAAACCTACTTTTTTCCTAGACAAAAAATAAAATAAAAAAATATTTATAAACCCCAAACACAACAACAAGAAAAAGTTGTCTTGGGTATGCTTTGTTTTGTTTTTGGGTGGACTGTCTTGCTTTGTCAAGGCACCGTTTTGTTGACAGTGAGAAATTTTGTAAGCATTCTTTACATTCTTAGTCACACCAACTGTTCAGTCCTGTTCTAAATATTGTACATCCAACTAGCTAGCACTGAGAACTCGCTGTTCCAGATCTATGCAGAGAACAACTGTCACTGCATCCACACACTAATGCTAGCACAGAATTTCTTAGCACCCTGATAAAGTCTTGTACTTTTTGGTTCTGTTGCAAACTTAAGATGGTGAACAAATTGTTGCCAAGGACATATAAGAGGCTAGTTGGAAAACAGCAGTGTTGGTGTTGATCTGAAGAAGTTCTGTGCCTTTCATTTTACATTTGCCTTCTTTCATCAAGGTTTAACATGTATGCACTTGACTTGGGATTAAGTGAGCCAGGATGGAAAACTAAAGGGGGTGGGAAAACAGGAAACAGCCTGAAGACAACTTGAAGATGTGAATTTTCATGGCTCAAGCTTTGAAGATAAAACAGTGCCCAAGGGACTTGTGCAAAATAAAATTAAAAAAAAAGAATCCAAAAAAGCTTTTGATTAGACATCAGCCATAAACTGACCAGCGTCCAATCAGATTTGTTCTACTTTGTTTCATTGGAACTGCAATATGCTAATGTCTTTGTGATTTTTAAAGTCACATCACTTAATTTTCATAGTTCACTACTAGAGGACATAGGCATGTTTTCTAGTCATTTTCTCTGAAATTATTGTGGCTAATTAAATTATGTTATTTGTGTTCTGTTAACTTTGCATTTCTTCTCATAACATTTTCATTGTCTTCACATTCATCACCTTCTTATTTACAGTTAAAAACACGTTATCTTTCTATACAGTTTCTTTCTGCATTTCCCTCATTGCTTTTTTGAAGCCATATTCTTTTCTTGGCTATATTTTGTCTTTGCATGAATTGGGAGTAGAGTTTGAAAAAGTTATTGCTTTGGACCACAGCTCAGTCATACTGTTTGGTGGATCCTGTAAACTATGGTTCCAAATGAAAACTTTTTCAGCCTCTGATTGATACTGTTTTGCTCTTTTTGTTAATAATGGATTAGTGGAGCATGGAGGAAGAAAGTACCCCATACATGATAACCCACCCAACTCAATTCCCCCAGACTAATTCAGGCAGTTCCAGTAGACATTATGTATGCCTTTAGCTCTTCTTCTTCTAGACTTCTTTTTAATAATGTATTATAAATTTTACTTACTTTTTTTTCTTCCGATTTCATTAGTATTAAATCTAATTCATTTTCCTCTTTCTCCAAGCCTATTGTTTTGTAGTCCTCCTTAAAGCTTTGCAAATATCTCAACCATTGTAATTTTTTGTTCTTTTTTCTAACTGATCTTTTGATCTTATATTTATATTACCCTCAATGTCGTAAGTCAATATGTCTTTACATGTAATCCACTTTTGGTCTTTTCCCCATCAACCTAGAAAGGCCTCTTGCAGAGAGGTCCATAAGGGGATTCCTATGTAAAATTTTGATTTTACTTTGCTTTCCTTAATATATGGTTATTGGATTCCTTATTTATTTTGTGTCTGTCATACCAGATATATGCATGCCAGCCGTATTGTAAATTATGTTGTTCATTTAACATAGTTTTTGTTTTTCTTAACTATGATGGTTGTTTTGTCTATGATGTTTGTGTATTATTTTCTGTAAAAGAATTAAAAATATATTTTTAAAAAATCCATAAACTCCAACAGAAAGCATTTGTTGAGAAATTAAAGTTCTTCACAGCATAACAATATTGTCAGGACTGAGGCACTTTCATTTAGAGAGTATATTAAAATCACATAGCAATTCAAATAGTTTGGCATTTGCTCCCCATTTAAATTCTTGTTCGCAGAACTACCTTTTTTCTCTCTCTCTATAAAAAGCCTTCTGAGCAAATTAGCCTTCACAGTTCAAAGTGAATTCTTCCTTCCCTCATATCTGCTCATTAGCCAGCTTCAAGAAAGATAAATAATCTCATCCTCACTAGAGTAGCATAATCCATCATCCAGTAATACTAAGCATATACAAGATATATGGCCAGCAAACATGGCAGGACCAAGTGGCATCACTAGGGGGGGTGCGGTGGTGTGGACCACACCTGGTGACACTCCAGAAGGGGTATCACCTGGTGGGGTAGTACACCAGGTGGTGGTGGGGAGATGGCTGATGCCTTCCAGGTCCTGCACGGTCATGGCCATGTGGGACTCAGAAGGCCAGGGGGAACAGGTGGCTGCCTTCCAGGTCTTATTCAGCAATGGCCATGTGGGATTTGAAAGGCGGGGGGGGGGGGTGTGAGACAGCCATGGAAGCCCCCCACTTTTCTACCATGGTGCCATCCTATGCACTACAGCAGTAAGGTGGCGGAGTACCCTTTTGTCCCCACCCCCTGTAAGCCCTGCCCCCAAAAGCTTCACCTCCCCATATCGGGTGACACCCCAGGCAGGGACGCTACTGGCAGGACTTACGATCCTGATGTATGCTGAGGTAGCCCACAGTGACAAGACATCATTGCAAAGTATGCATATAGGTAATCTAATAGGTTTTAAATTATTTAATCCTACTACTTTTTTGTGAGTAATTGAATAGAATGTTGACTATAAATTTCTCTGTTCAGAAAATAAATGGAGATGTTTAACGTTTCTGAACAAATACTTACAAGATTTTATATATGATTTTAGGGGCCTCCAAATGTTTATGTCAAGTACAGAAGTGAGTAAAAGGACTCATGAATACTTCTGTGACTCAGATGTAAATCCAAGGTAGAGAAGAATTTCCTTTCCTATGTAGCCAGTCATCAAATCCCTTCCTCACCTGCAAATCCACCAAGTACCCTCTTCCTTCCTACCTTTCAATCCCATTCACCTGGCTGGCACATGATCCCTTCTCTCCATGAAAAGAATAATGTTTTCCGGAAACAAGTGATATGTTACTGATGTGTTCTATTCTGCCCCTCCAAGTCATAAAAGGCTGCTAGTTTCAGAAATGTATTTATTCAAATTCTGCTTAAATATTTCAAAGAGGAAAGTTGTGTGTGTGTGTATGCTGGTGCTTGGGGGGCAGCTTTACCCTGGGAATTCATCAAACTATGACATCAAGGCAGAATTGTTTTCTCACATATAGACAAAAAGAAAACTGTGCACATTAAATATTGTAATTGTTTTACAAAGCTAAAAGAGATAATATTCAGGGAGGACAAAAAAATGCTTTAAAGATACATGAAATAGTTCTTTCATTTCTGAAGCAAATAGCATATGTTCAACTAAATAAAGATAAATAATACAAATACTTCTAAAACTGCTTTTAAAAGAGGTGATGATGAACATTTGATGGCTTTTTTAAGGCTGAAAAAGGAATTGCCCTCAAATCCCCAAGTTTCCTTTTCTTTCTTTTAAGGCTTGTGCTAATAACATTGGTGCACACTAGCTTCTCTGCTCAGATGGTTTTTACTGTAGTGTTATACGATATCAGAGTTTCATGGTAAACAACAGTTCAGTGTCTCACTGGCTCTAAGGTGATGTAACAGATCCATAAATAAAATAACATCTTTCATGTTAGCTCCTTCAAAATCCTGTAATATAGCATTTTAAAATATTTCTCCCTTTATGAGCCTAGAAGAACGCTAAGGTCATGTGGAGCGACCCTTTTCTCTGTCCCACCACTTTCTCAGTTGGAACAAGGGAGAGGACCTTCTTGATGGCTGCTCCTTGACTTTGGAACTCCCTCCCTAAAGAGGCCAGGATGGTCGCATCTCTACTGTCATTTCCACAGCAGGTAAAAAACATTTTTGTGTTATCAACACATTTCAAGCTGATGAGGGCTGGCTGCCATGTGACTCAGATGTTAAGGTTTCTATAGAGTTTTTAATGCATGTTCACATTTTAAATGTCTAGTGCTTTTAATTTTATAAATCATGTAATTGCTTTTTAAACTTTATATTTAAACCTTTTAACATTTTTGTATTGTTTTTAAATTTGCTTTTAGCCAGCTTGAGCCCCTGTAGTGAGAAAAAAGTGGGATAAAAACAAAAAAACAAACAAATAAATAAATATTGTAAGCCACCTTTGATGTCATGATGGGAGAAAGTGAATGAGTGAGTGAATGAATGAATGACTGCCTTTTCCTGGTAATTTAAATAAGTTAACTTAACATAGGGTTAACTTATGTAATCAATGCATAGGTCGTTTAAAGCAACATGTTACCCGAAGTAACAGGATGGACTAACATATTAAAGGCTGTAATCCAACCTTCACCAATACAATGCAACCCCCACCACCATGCCATGTCTTTATTTTCCATGAGTTGACTTTGTCCTTTTCTGCAGGCTTACTAAATTTTATGCCATTGGGATATTGTGTAAAAGTGTGCCTATGTGAAATCATGCAATCTGAGAGCTGGACAATGAAGAAAACGGATAAAAATAAAATAAAACAATTTGAGATGTGGCGCTGGAGAAGAATGTTAGAATCATAGAATCAGAGAGTTGGAAAAGACCACAAGGGCCATCCAGTCCAATCCCTTGCCATGCAGGAAATCTCCATGGACAATAAAAACAACAACAAAACCCCCAAAACAAATGTGTCCTAGAACAGATCAAAGCTGAAATCTCCCTGGAAGCAAATATGATTACTTTGACCACATCACAAGAAGGCACAACTCATTAGAAAAGACATTAATGCTAGGAAACATGGAAGGAAGTAAAAGAGTGGAAGACTATTTGCTAGATGGATGGACTCTATTAAGGAGGTCATGGCTATGAATCTGCAAGAACAAAGAAGAGTGGTGGAAGATAGAGAATCTTGGAGATGTTTCATTCATGGGGCCCCATGTGTTGAGATCGACTTGAAGGTGGTAACAACAACAAATGTTAAATAAGCCCAGTGGTAAAGACAACAGATAGCCAAGGCACCTCTAGGAACACTTGAAGAGATGATGCAATCAGGATAGACTAGGTAGGACAACTTAAAGGAGTTGTGGGTCCAATCTGTGCTCCAGGGCAATTCTGCTGAATCATGCTAGAAACTCCAGAGAATCCCCTGAGCATGAAGACTGGACACCAGTGTAGGGATACAGGGAAGAGTGGAGAGTGGGTGGAAGATGTCAGGAGGAGGTGCTGTTGGCCTGGGGAGCAGCTGACGTCTTCCCACTTGAATACCTTCTGTCACAATCCTGTCACTTTCAAGTTCACACGGCTCTTCCAGCACACACTCCATTTTAACAAGGCCAGGACAGGAGGAAAGAGTATATGGACAGTGCTGCTGGTATCAGTCCATTGTGAGAGCCAGTTGTGCAGACAGAAAATCATCTCCATGGATCCAGAAGACTAAAAAATAAGTCAGTGTGGACATGGCCCCAGTAGGCTTATGCAAAAGCAAATTTTTGCAACTTCTCCTGTGATCTTCCTCATTTATGACTTATCCCATCTTGACCACAGAGTAATGTTACTTAGACATATGTATCCCAGTTTCTGTTGGTGAAATGTTAGAAGACAGACAACCAAGAAGATTGATTACTGAGTAAACAGAGACATTGGAGGGAAGGATTTGTATATGTCTCACCTTTGTGTGAGCAGTCTGAATGTTTCTCCTCAAGATATATAACAAATAAGTCACAGGAAGCTTTCAGGTTCTCTCTGAACTCATAAAGCCAGCATTAAGTAGACCTCAGGCCACTCAGAAAGGACGTAGCCAGGATTTTGGGAAGGAGGGGGGATCCAGACTAAGTGCCACCATTATAATGGGGCTTGGGTACGGCAGTGCGGCAGCGCACACCATTGATTGCATCTGAGGGGGGCTCTGGACCCCACGGACATCCCCCCCTTGGCTACGTCCCTGCTCTGTTGAACAGCACTATGCAAATATTATTTTAGTGGAAGCTGCCATCAATTACTGCCTCAGAATATACTTTAACACAGCTCCCTTTCACACTCGACAATGATACCACTTCAATTCTACTTTAAAAAGGAATCATGAGATTTGTAGTTTGAGGAAGAGTCTGAGCTATTGGATTCGAGTGCCTCAGCCAACTACAAATCCCAGGATCCAAAAGGAGGCAGCTATGGCAGTTAAAATGGGATCATTGTGCTATGACTTTTCTGTAAATGGGCCATGGGCCCTTGCCCATGGGTGGTTTTGGGCAAAGGACCTCTAGCACTACCAAAAGAAACGCATTGTGCAACTCATTTGGAGGCACCCCATCTTTTTATATTCAGCCAACATTTCCCCCTATTTGCATTCTTCTGTCATTCCAAATATTTATTTTTCCTAATGTTTCTTGCTGTATAACAGAGTTGGGCAGCTTCAATGGATGTAGACAAGTTTTCTTCCCCTGGGCTGCATGGACCTCTGGAATTGAAAAAACAAAACAAAACAAAAACCCTAAAACACACTCAACTAATCATAAATGGCAAAAAACAAACAAACAAACAAACAAACAAAACCCTGATCCCATTACAATATGAAAAGGAACCAGGCAAGGTTGTCCTTTATCTCCCCCCCCCCTTTATCTCAGTGATAGAGACTCTAAATAATACTATAAGAAGAGACAGTGAGATAAAGGCAAAAGAATAAAAAACAAAGACTATAACTTAAAGGCCTACGTGGATGATTTTGCAATCTTCCTGGAAGATCCTTTAGTGAGTATTACTAAATTAATGAACTTAATTACAAGATTTAGAAAAATCATGGACTTTGAAATAAACAAAAAAATCAGTACAGTGGATCCTTGTTATACGCTGGGGTTTGGTTCCAAGATCCCCCGTGTATAACAAAATCCGTGTATGCTCAAGTCCCATTAAGTATAATGACATAGAAAAATGGTGTCCCTAATAAAAAATGGAACATCAAGGTAAATTTATACTTTTTTGGAACATTTTCAAACCGTGTATGCTTAAATCCGTGTATAAAAAAATCCGTGTATAAGAAGGGCCGACTGTATTCTTAACAAGAAACATGACAAATCTTGATAAGAATGCACTACAAAAAGTATCTAGATGTAAAATAGTTAAAGAGCAAAATGCCTTGCTTTTGGCTAACAAATAAAATTACTAATTTATCTGATAACAACTACAAAACAATCTGGAATAACATCAGACAAGATCTGCATAAATGGACAAATCTGAAATTATCATTTTCAGGTAGAATAGCCACAATAAAAATGTCTGTTCTTTGAAAACTCAACTTTTTGTTCACAAATCTCCAATTATAACTAACAACAAACTGTTCAGAATATGGAACAGAGAGCTTAAAAAATTCCTATGGGATGGGAAAAAGCCAAGAGTGAGACGGAAAACCCCAACAGATACTAAACTAAACCGAGGCTGTGACTTAGCTGATTTACAGCTATATCATCAGGCATTGGCTATCAGAATGGGTAAAATTAGAAAAATCAACATTACATAACTTTGTGGACTTTAGCCTATTTTTAAGGTGGCATGAATACCTTTGGTATGGTAAAAGTAAAAAAGAGTTTGAGCATCACTTCATTTGGAAATCAATTCTTGCCTCTTTGAAACCAAAATTTTACCCAAAAGCACCAGGTTGGATCTCTCCCAAAGAAGCTCTGTGAGGAAGGACTAAACTACCTACAGGGTGGATAAGGTATAGAGACATTTTGAAAAAGAACAATCAAGGTTAATATACAGTAAAACCAAGAAAAGAAATTCAGGGATTTAAACTGGAAAGTCACTGGCTAGTATATAAACAACACTCTGCCAGATACAAAATAAATCAAAAATACTGGAAAAGAAGGTGGTCATAAAGAACAGATATCTATAATACACCACACAAAGTACATTAATGTCCTGAATCAGTTAAATGCAGTTCAAAACTAAAACAAACTTTTATGTTAGTCCAAAGTAGCAGAAAATAAATACACAAAAACAATTATAAAAACTTTATTATTGTTTCTCTACCCAAATAGAGAAATCAAGGTTAATCTCTGTTTATTTATCCATATTTACATATGTGATTGTAAAAGTACATAAGGGAAAACAAATATAGAAAATAGATTTAATAAGATATTGTTAAATAATCACATGTCAATTTTATTATGTAATTTGAACTAATTCAATAAAAAAAATCCCTTAAAACCGAAAGCAGAAGTGGTTGGAAATCTGCTACTGGTTTTGAAAAATAAATATTTTGATGTGGCTATATAGAAGGTGAATTGTCACACCTTTATAATAGGCAATCTTAAGAGAATGCACTGGAAATAGGAGAGGACATCTAGGATGTTTGGGTCAGCTGAACACAAGAATGAAACATTTAAAAAGTTTTTTCCCCTCTATGTTGAAAACCACTGTCCACTTTCTGGATATTTTACACATATTTTGGGACTTTCTTTTTAAAATGTGTGAAGGGCTTCCTCCTTCCCAAACACAAAATAGGCTTTTGCTCCCCAATTTTTTTTTCCATTTAGCTGATGAAGGAAGCACTTTTCAACAAGATAGCTCCATATTTTAAGTCACCTTTGGTCAGAGAAAATGTACAGACATGTTTTTATATCTCTAGCATCAACCTGTTGAAACTTAGGCAAGGCTGTAGTAAAAAAATAGCAGGTTTTTCATAGAAGAATCATAGAATCATAGAGTTGGAAGAGACCCATGAAGGAATACACAATTGAAGCATCCCCAACAGATGGCCATACAGCCTCTGTTTAAAGACCTCCAAAGAAGGCGACTCCACCACTCTCTGAGGGAGTGTGTTCCACTGTCGAACAGCTCTTATTATCAGGAGGTTCTTCCTTATGTTGAGGTGGAATCTCTCTTCCTGTACTTTGCTGTATTCTGTGTCCTAGTGTCTGGAACAACAGAAAACAAGCTTCCTCCATCCTCAAATGACATCCTTTCAAATATTTAAACAGGGCTGTCATATCACCTCTTAAAATTCTCTTCTCCAGCCTAAACATCCCCAGCACTCTAAGTCACTCCTCATAGGGCATGGTTTCCAGATCTTTCACCATTTTGGTCACACAGCTTCTCAACATCCTTTTTGAATTGCGGTGGCAAGAACTGGACACAATATTTCAGGTGAGTTTTGACCCTTAAGATGTCCCCTTGGCTCTTTTAATAATCTATGAAAATTCTTCTTTCATGAGAACAACCTAGTTTGTTCCACCACCACCCCACCCCACCTCCCTGTAGAGGCTTAGAAGCACAGCGATACTAAACTCACCAGGGCAAAGATTCTATATTGGAATTGTCTAGAGCAACTCTCCAGAGGCAAAGTTATGCATTAATTGTGCTATGAAACCTTGGTCCTAAGTAGTAACACTGAAAAACTGAACTAAGATACCAAATGCTCAGTTCATTTCATAACCAAATCTGCATGTCCCTCCATCTGCCATGCACATTATATATCCAAGTGTGATGTACATTCATGGACAATGGTACTGCGTGCATGACTTCCACTATCTGGAACTGTATGTGGTCATTCTGCATTAGCCAAAAAAATGTTTAACCGCTTCCATAGGAGAACTTAGATATGTAGAGGAAACCAACAGGATCCATCCCCAGACACTGCTTTTTTCCATCATAAAGGGACTGTTAATATTTCTGTCACCCCTAGATCACTGATAGCACATCCCCTTCAGAAGCATGAATCATATGGCTTCCACATGGTTGGAGGAGAAACTAGGATAACATCTGTTATAATGTTGCTGCATTTTGAAACTCTGAGACTAGATAGACTTAAATTGTGGCAATGAAGGACATAACTAAATTACTCATTCAGTTTTCCAAGACAATATGATAGCCACCCAACTGCAGATTCCTCACCAAATCTAATATTTGAATGCATGGAGATTTGCAAGCATAAAAGTTCACTGTCAAGAATTCAGCACAGTAGTAACTTATTTTGAAATTCAAATATATATAAAAATCCAAACACCAGTGGCAAAACATCATGAATTTCTCACACTGCCAGCGAGCCCCGTTATACTGTATCTCTTTATTTATGCCTGTTTTGCAGACTGCAGAAAATGTTCTTGCCATGCATTACCCTCATTATGTTCCTTCCTGGAAACCTAAGACCTTCTGCATCCTTCTTCCAAAGAATTTTAATATGCAGCGGAACAAAAAGATGACACTGTCAGTGATGCCATAATTGCAAATAGCTCATGTAAAATATATGCATATTATATATACATGCATATAAAAGAAAAAAAATAGGAGGAAGGGGAGAAAAGGCAAAAGGAATACAGTATCGGCTAAGTGCTAATATATCTTCCCAATGTATTTGTGTGTTGAACAGTCTCCCCTGAATGGCTTTTCATCAGTGTTTACATCACACACACCAGGGAGGATGGGAGGGTGGGAATGGGCTCTTGGTGTCTGCAGAGCGTGGTCTCTGACCCAGACCTCATGACCTCCTCATGTGAAGCATTATACCTACTGTCTGGAGCTGCCAATACAAGCCTGTTATTCAGTGTCTTTGGGTGTTCATATGCACTGTTCAAGAAGCATTCCAATGGTGACACAAAAGAAAGGGAGATATTCACCAGCCCACCCTCTTTTGCTTATATGATTCTCCAGCTCTTTAGAGTCAGCTGGTGGCAGATGGGCAAGTGTGAAAATTTCTATTTGTGATCTCACACTATGTATAATGAGCTGCACAAGCCACCACTGGAATTGCAACTTTTTAACAGAGTAGGGTTGAGAATGGGGGTGGGGGAAGAGGGAGAGAACAATTTTCCTGCTGGATGTGTAGTGATCTTACTTAGTTTAGGCTCAAAAAGAATGGCAATTGGAGGAGATCATGCTGAAGTTTTCTAGAAACAAGCTCGTCAGTGTAATAGTGCATCTTGGCAGTGGATTAACAGGAGTGCAGATGCAAAATCCACTGCTTTACCATGTTACCATTGAAGCTTTCTTGCTGATGCATTATCAAAATAATTTTAAAATCAAAATACAGAGGAGGAGGAGGAGGAGGAACAAAACATGGAAATAAAGTATTCTAATTTTCTACATCAACGTACAAAATTTTCCTAAGGACTTCAAATTCACCATTGAGTATGTTTTCCATTTTTGGATTGGACAGCTCCATGATCTAATAGGTAGTTAGACAGTCCAGTGGGTTCATTCTCATCTGACTTCTCCTGACTTAATGTTTCACTAAGAGTTTCCCTCATATTTGCTCTTTCTGCTTTTTATCCCTTTAGCTCATTTGCAGGTCCCTCCTCCCCATTATCACCATATTACTGTACTGGGAAACTGAGAAGATGATTATTGTGGACTGTTGTGTGCAGCCCAAGATCATATTTGGAGAGCCAGCATGATGTAGCGGTTTAAGTGTTGGACTATCACACTGGAGACTAAGGTTTGATTCCCTGTTCTGCCATGAAACCCACTGGGTCACCTTGGGCAAGTCACATGCTCTCAGCCTCAGAGGAAGGCAATGGCAAACCTCATCTGAACAAATTAAGTTAGAATCACCATAAATTGGAAGTGATTTGAAGGCACACAACAAGAACAACAACAACAACAAGGATCATATTGGCCTTTTTACCTGCTGCATCACACTATTGGTTTATGTTGGTCATAACTATTACAGTCAATAACTGCTTCAGTTGAAGGACTACCAGGATTGATGAAATCAGATATATTTATATTATAAAGAGTTAAAAATAAAGGAAAGAAAAAACGGGGGGGGGGGGAAACCCACAAATGTTACAATCAATGTGACATTTATGTTAGCACGATGGGGCCTCTGAAACTTGCCAGAGTTTAGAGCCTCAGCAGAGATATTATCTTCCCTAGAATAGGATCAGCAAATGTAGGCTTGACTTGGTGATGCAATACAATATGGAGGTTTTATAGTGACTTTTAACTTTATGAGGGTATGAGGGGCCTAAACAGATTTTCAACAAATCAGTAGTCAGTGCTGTGTAGCCAATGGTAGCCAAGCACAGATGTAAAAGACAAAATATATCTGAATGCATGTTAACAATGGAAGCCTCTCTTTGCTTTGAACTTCTGATGATTCTCTATTTTTGTCCTTGACCGTGAAAATATAGTGCCAGTCTAAAGGCATTTAGTATTCTCTTCCTAGAGGAGAGGAGGCTATAGAGAGAGACTGGATGGAAAGTATGTTTCTTAACATTTTCAGTTTTGAAATTCTTCTTTATGCTTTCAATCTGACCTTAAAACCATGACTTTTAAAAAAAGTATTATTGTTATTTTTTGTGGATTGTGGTGAACAGGAATTGGAGATAGCTTCAATCGGTTAATTTATTAGAAAAGTCATGCACACTTCTAGTATAGATGTCTGAACAATAGTTGTTGGGGGGAATATGATAAAAAATTTCCTTTCCTTCCTCTCACTCCCTTTCGCTTTCCGAAAGACTTTGGCCCAACTCCATTTAATATTATCATAAGCTGCTTGAGCTGGCTCAGAGCCAAAGTGTGACTTATTTAGCATGAATCCAAAACGGATGGCCTTTCCTTTCCTTTTCTGGAACTGGACTGGGAGGCCTGGTGGATTCCTCTACTGGTAGATGGCTCTTGAGACCTTTTCTAACTCTTTGATTCTATGAACATGAGAACAATTTGCAGGACATCCCAATTTCCTCAAATGAGGGAACACAGCCACAATCCTTTTCAAAAGCCACCTGGATTTAAAAGCATCTCTGTGAAATATAAGGGAGGGTGAAGACCACCAAAGAGGGCATATGAACATGCATAAGTATCTGTCTGTCTGTCTGTCTGTCTGTTTGTCTCTTTCTTTCTCTGACACACACACATAGACACATAAATGTGAGAGCGAGAAAGGGAAGGAAGATGGGGGGAGGAGAGAAATTTCTGTGACTTCTCCACTACTGCCAACTCCCCTTTTGATGCACCTAGAAATCCTTTGGTTTTACAAAGGTGGTGGAGGAGGTTGTCAGAGGTGATGGGAAGACAGGTAAAGAACACCCACAGACTTTTTAACATCATGAACAGGAAAGAAAAATACTGTCCCCCAGAAAAAAGTAATTCCTGGTAAGAGGTTTTTGTTTTGTAACTCTTGAGCAATAGCAAAAAGGATCAATTTTTAAGCACAAATACATAATACAGTGTGGTTTTTATTTTATTTTTTAGAAAAGAAAAGCTCCCATAATGTGTGTGGGGGGGAGAGGGGGAGTTGATCGAAATGTGCACAATTTTTCACATACCCAGCAGGGATCATGAACTCCTCCCTGCAAAGTATTACCTCTTAAACCAGGAGGGGCAGCAAGGGGAAGAGGGACTGATTTTTTGGCTCCAGGATCACTTTCATCTGAAAAGTCATCTGAAAATTGCAAGCAGAGGTCCCTCTGAGTTGTGACATGTGGGTTTGGTAGCAGGCTTGCAAAACTTGGAGGAGATTTCAGAGGATGTGGGAGGTTCCCAAACTATATTATTAGTAGTATTAATATTAGTATTTATATCCCGCTCTTTAGAAATAGTCTCAGAGCACCATCCCTGGAGGCCTTTAGGAGCAGTGTGCATGCAATTTGATGTGGAAAATGTTTTGTTATTGTTTTAAGCTAAATAGGGTAGCTCAGCCATTTTCTTCATTCCTTTATACCAGAATGATACTGTACAAGTGAATGTTTGTATCCATATGGTGCTTCCACTATTGGAGGCATCAGATTGAGTTGTCAGCCTGGCCACCATTTTACATTCTTCACAATGTGATGGGAAGGAGAGACTGGGCAAGAAGAAAGCCAGGATGGTCTCAGAAAAATATCCAGTCCTTTTGCTCTGTCTCCAAAACCTACCAGATTACTTATTAATTATTAAACCCAGGTATTCTCACCTGATTTATCTTTCTCACCTCCCACTAGTCTTTGTCTTTGTCTGCTGAAGCCCCCCGCCTTTAAAAAAAACACTATAGGCATTTTGGGAGACTTTTAAGCAGATATTGGATGTCCACCTCTCACGGATAGTTTGGCAGTGGATTCCTGCATTGGAATCCTTGTGATCCCTTCCAGCTCTATAATTTTATGTGGTTCCTATTTTTTTAAAAAAATGTTTTACTGCATATAGATCAAGGATGCAGAACACAAAATCTTCTGGATACAGCAGTAGTCCCCTCCTCTAAAAAGCAGCCTCCTTCTGCTGCTCAAAAACTCCACAGAGATATATTGCTGCTAATGGTGACAGTAAAGCAATGACCAGCAGAGAGGGTGTGTGTGTGTGTGTGTGTGTGTGTGAGACTTCAGGTAGTCACCTTATTGTGATTTATGGTGACCCCATGAATTTCATTTAAAAAGGCAAGGAATACTCAGATGTAGTTTTGCCAGTTCCTTCCTCTAAAATATAGCCTACAGTCCCTGGTAGTCATTGGTGGTCTCCCATCCAAGTACTAACCAAGTACTGACCATGCTTAGCTTCCAAGATTAGACAGGGTTTGGTGTCTTTAGAATGCTGGTAGTTTATCAGCAATGATGGCATTTTAATTTCATTTTTATGTCAGTCTTCTGTTATGCTGAAGCTATATTATTTTAATTTGGGGGGAAAGTGGGGTATAAATATAGATGCTGATGCTGCCAACGGTGATACTAATCACTTCGGTCCCCAAACATTTCCATTTCCTAGAGTGAAAGGTTTTGGCCAGAGATTATTGGGGGACGTGTGTGGAAGTGGGGCTGTGGGATACTCTGTGTGTGTGGTGTGTGTGAGAGAGAGAGAGAGAGAGAGAGAGAGAGAGATGTTTATCACACTATGCTCTTAAAGAGCTACTATCCAGTGTGACTCCTCTAGCAGCCTCCTGTTGCATGCTGGGATTGGCAGTTTTAAGGAGCTGAACTTCCTGCCTGAGATTCTAAATACCCACCTCCTTAAAACTGCCAATCCCAGCATGCAACAGGAGGCAGATAGAGGAGTCACACTGGAATAGTACCTCTTCAAGAGCTCGTCTGATAAAACACCAGAGAGAGAAGAGGTATTGATGGTATGCTCAGGCATTTTTGCTGCCATGAGTGGCCCTGGGGACCTAGCCAACAGTTGATGCAGTCCTCGAGGCCAGAAAGGCTGTGCACCACTGACCTACATTGTTGGAAGGCAATAAATGAAAATGTGACTATAACCATAGAAGACAATGGAGTATGAGATCCCAGGCATAAATAGCTGTCATTGTATCCATTTAGCATATGTCTTAAAAATAAATAAATAATGAGGAGGGTCGATCTTCAATCACTTTCCCTCCTCCCCTCAATCACCTAATGTGTGTCTTTGATTTGATTACATAGGGAATGTCTTTTATTCCTTTTTCTAGTCTGGTGATTCATCCACCACACTTTCATTGGAGGAGCTGAGCCATCAGAGTCAAACAATTCCAGTGAACTGCAGCAAAAGGCATGATCTGCAAATGCTTTCAGTTCAGAAATGGGTTAACAGGGGATCTGACAGAACAGGACCTCAGGGGGCAACTAGGGAGGTAATTAACGGAAGGCCTCTAAACGACAAGTCTTATATGATGATGTATTGTTTTATAGGTCAAATTGCCATTTAATATCTGATGTGAGATTTAATTGGCAAGCCACCATAAGGCCCAGAATGAAGAGTAATATGCTAAAGCAATTTTGCGCTCATGTAGCCAGGAGTTTGCAAGTGTCGAACCTTCTGTATTAAAAGTCATTTGTTTCAGGCCTGGCCTCAGAAGGCAAATAACCGGGGGGGGGGGGGACAAAAACACAAAAGGGGTTATATGCTTTTGCCATCGGATTCATACACAGATGGAAGAGGTCGAGGTTGATTCTGTGTTGCTTTGATCCTCTGTGTGGAACATTGTGTGGGCACGACTCATGAGGTAAATGATATACAGAAGGATCATAGACTACTGTCTCATGCACTTGTGAATGACCTGATCACAGACAAGCCATGATACATGTGGTTACCAAATACCCTGGTCCTCCTACAATGCATATATTATACATAAAGCCACCTGGTCACTTCACTCTACTGACAGAAAAAAACATTTGCTCCTGGTCTATAAAAAAAACTAGAGAGCAAGAAAGAGAGAGAGAGAGGGTCTGTCCTGGGCCCAGTGCTGTTCAACATCTTTATCAATTACTTGGATGACAGAATGGGGGCATAGTTATCAAATTTGCAGATGACACCAAATTAGGAGGAGTAGCTAATACCCAGAGGACAGGATCAAAATTCAAAATGACCTGAACAGACTAGAAAACTGGGCCAAAGCTAACAAAATGAAACTCAACACAGAGAAATGTAAGGTACTGCACTTAGGGCAGAAAAACGAAAAAGCACAGATATAGGATGGGGGACACCTGGCTGAATGAGACTACATGTGAAGGGATCTTGGAGTCCAAGTAGATCACAAGTTGAACATGAGTGAACAGTGTGATGCGGCAGCTAAAAAGGCCAATGCAATTTTAGGCTGCATCAATAAAAGTATAGTGTCTAGATCAAGAGAAGTAATTGTGCCACTATATCTGCTTTGGTCACGCCCCACCTGGAATATTATATCCAGTTCTGGGCACCACAATTCAAAAGGACATTGAGAAATGGAGTGTGTCCAAAGGAGGTGACTAAAATGGTGAAGGGCCTGGAAACCATGTTCTATGAGGAACGACTTGCAGTGATGGCGAACCTATGGCACGCGTGCCAGAGGTGGCACTCAGAGCTATCTCTGTGGGCACATGTGCCGTCAGCCCAACACAGAGTTTGCCAGAGTTTGTTACTAGAAAGCCAGAGGGAACACGGCACTTTGCAATAAATAAGTGGGTTTTGGGTTGCAGTTTGGCACTCGGCCCTCTAAAAGGTTCACCATCACAGATTAGGGAACTGGGGATGTTTAGCCTGGGAAAAAAGGTTAAGAGGTGATATGATAGCCCTGTTTAAATATTTGAAGGGATGTCATATTGAGGAGTGAGCAAGCTTGTTTTCTGCTGCTCCAGAGAACAGGACCCGGAGCAATGGATGCAAGCTGCAG
>NC_056522.1:357561844-357683273 GCF_019175285.1 Sceloporus undulatus | reverse complement strand
CCATATGACTGAGAAGCAGTACTGCAGTGAAAGGGACTTATTCCATAAAGGCAGTAATGGAATAACAGTGACATTGAGAGTGTATTGATGGCTTTTGCCTGTCAATGAAAAAGTAAACTGCAGTAATGAATGGAACGCAAGGCAGTAGCAAGTCGGACATGACATCATAATGATAAGCACCGGCCAAATACACATTCTCCTGTTACAATTCCACTTTTTAACCTCCTGTGAGAAAGTCCCCAATCTTGGGGAAAATATGGGATATAAAGGAAGAGGAGGAAACGGAGGAGGAGGATGTGGGGAGGAAAAGAAGAACTTCATGGGTCAATATTGTCACATTTTACAATCAGACCTTGGTATTCACTAGGGTTTGGTTACAGGACCCCGTGGATACCAAATTCTGTGGATGCTCAAGGCCCATGAAATACAACTCCATAGTAAAAAGGTGTCCCTTATAAAATGGCAAAATCAAGGGTTGCCTCTTGGGATTTATATATTTTTTGAATATTTTCAGTTTGCACAAAATGCTGTTAATGGTCTATGTTTGGGACAAGCAGATATGGTAAGTAGAATCCTGTTGCTGTTTTATGGGTAAGTTTTCCTATAGAAACAGATGGACATATTTGTCTGTGGCAGAAATATTAATTCTTGCAGAGAAAATGTTGTTTTGAAGGCCTTCATGGCCAGCATCCATAGCCCGAAAGCCCCACCAAAAAATGTTTCTCTGCAGGAAAAGAAAAATGCTGAAATTGAGGATTTTTTTCATTGATTTTCATTAAAAAACAGCATTTTCTGAGCAGAAAATTTCATTTTCTTTGCAACAATTAATATTAATGTGTTAAAATATCATTTTACATGTCAAATATGCTGTTTCCTGTGCAGACAATGCTGCTTTCTGTGAAAAACAACCACATGCAAATTTGGTGCAGAATAGGTCCCAAATTGCGAATAGCCTTTAAAAATTTGTAGTTCTCTCACAATGGGGAAAATTGCTGAAATTACTTATTTCTACCTCTGAGAAGAATCCTAGAGAAAAATTACATATTTAATGGGATGAGTAGGGAAGTCTGCTTTGACCTATACAAATAAGTATGTCTGGATATACTGACTGATATTAATGTACATTAGCTTTGAATACTGTTTTAATATCCCCTGAAAAATATATAAAAATAAAAGTTTGTTTTAAAAGAAACGAATCTCCACACAAGAGAAAGAAAACCAGCCATAGTTTTATTTTTATGTGTTTCCAAAATTATGATCCTATACATATATATCAAAAGGCAGATCCCAGTGAGTTTATTGGGGCTTGCTCCCAAGTCAGGGTATATAGGATTGCAGCATGTATCCTGTAATTGTTGAGACACAGAAGGAAAATGGGAGACTAACTACACCTGATTCTTATGCTCTTCTTTGTAGTTGTTAAGCAGGAGAGAAAAATTGTGGTCTCTCCTCTGCAGTTTGCATCATCTCTAACCTCTAATGGTGGTTACCCAATGATGAACCATCATAGGAGTGGCAGTTCAACAACATAAGAAGGCCCATTACATGTTAAACCCAATTTTCAGAAGTCCACAAAATCTCTCCATAGGTATCGAGATCTCTTTTTTTCTCTTTTGGTGCCCCTGATTATATTTTGGGGAGGAGTGTTTTTATCATTCACTAATTTGCTTGGGGCATTGCTGCATTCTGTCCTCTTTCTGCGATCACCTATCCCACACTGACCATCCTAGTTCTAGAGATTTTGTGTGTGTGTGTGTGGGGGGGGGAATCTTACTTTTCCACATCCCCACCCACTTCTAACGTGAGAACAAACCAGTTTAAAATCTGCTCTTGGATCTGTGCATTATAATTTTTCTCATACCTTTTTTTTTAAGAATGGAAAATGGAGGGCAAAGGATAGGAAAAGAAAAATAAGGACTTTTGTTCATTACACTGTCTTGAGCAGCATATGCTACATGTCTCAGTCATGATGACTGAGACATGAATTATGGAAGCCATTTGAGATGTGTGTTAATTCTACCTGAACGGAACTGCAGGTTTAAAAATGACTTCTTCACCCTACCAAACACTGTGCATTTTGAGAGCAGATAAGCAGCACACGCAACAGATATCAGATTTAGATGTCATTTCACCAGTGAACTGGTAGTGTTATTTGTAAGAATTGCATTCATTGTACATCAATCTGGTTTTGATGTTACATTATTACTGAATATATTTCCTGCTTATTAAGAAGTGATAATTATTGCAAGAGAATCAATATGTATTGTCCAGCTCAAGTCATTTTTGCTGCCTGGGAGAAAGAACAAGATAATGCACCCCCCCCCCAATCATGTGTAATCTTTCCAGAACCAAGACAATGGGAAAGCATCCCTCTATCACATTTTAGGGCACCAGGATAGTATACCAGATGATGGACAGACTAGTCAGCTTATGCATCCCTGTCCTTCATGCATGGGAAGGCCCAAGAGGCTCAGGAAAAACACCTGGGAGGTTGCCAGAAAAGTTCCCTATTCTTGGTTACCTAAGATGTTTGTCTCTTTCTGTGTAATGGTTGTCCACCCCTCCTTCTGGATATGTAAAAAACAGTCTTCCCACATAGCCATCACTGGATGGGGCAAACATGCTTTTGAACAGGATAAGAAAGATAAATGGGCTCATACATAAAAGATTAAAGAGAGAATTTTTACATCATTACTGTGACCAGGCCACCCATTGGTCTGCTGTCCAAGTGCTTGCGGTTGATGGAGAATGTAAAAGGCCCCAGTTTTCCTTCTGAGAATTCTTTATTTTGAAACAGAACATGGGCTGGATGGCTCTTCAAATGCACAATGGTCTCCAGCAAAGGTCTCTCTTCAAACAGAAAAATTAGAAAATTATTTCTTCAAAAATTATACTTCTAAGTTATACTTCCAAAGTTCAGGAAGCAGTTATTTGCCTTTCTGGTTGCACTTAAACAAAACAAAACAAAACCCCCCAAAACTAACTCTCCTCAAGAGCAATTAAATAGTTACTTAAAAAAAAGCAAAAAAACCCTGAATGCCACAATCCTGCTGGCCTGTATTGCAACCAAGAAGCAGAAAGTAGCAGTCTTGAGAGATGGGGGAATGACTACACTAGAGAAAAAAATTGAACCCATCTATATAAATTCTAGTCAATGTATTCAAAAAGAGATCAAATTTAAAAGGATATAAACTATTCATAATATCACTAATAATGAAATACAAACACATAAAAATGCTAACTACTAATATATACCAGACTAAATAACATTCACAATGATGTCAATGCATACAAGTAAAAAATACATGCGAATAAAGATAGAGAAACAGGAGGCAGACTGTCCAATTAGTTGTTCAATACAAAACATATTTTCTTACCATCCATCACATCATTGCCTCAACAGCACCCGCATCCGAGGGTGAAGCAGCACTTGAATATTGTGATATTCTTCCTCCATAATTTAGTAGTGCCACATACTCTCTGCTACAGAAGTAACTAAATTGATTTAGAAGGAGTGAAGTTATCCCTGACGTTACAGTACAAATGTAATGTGGTTATACTTTTGCTGTTGGGGGGAAATTATAAATACTGTAGCTAGATATCTGTAAGTAGTTATTTCTATGCTCTGATTCATCCCAGAGAGAGATAGGTGAAATGAGAACTCAGGTAGGGGCAGCTCTGTTGGTTGCCTAAAATGTTTCTTACAAGCCTCGCCACTTGGAAAGGAAGGTATGTTGATAGGAAAGCATGTCTTATTATCTTACATATTTACTGAATTCATAGCCCTATTATAAAACCTGATGCTTGAACAGATGGATGGGTCTCTTTGTTAGAGATTGCTAAGCTGAAGAAGAGATGGAACCTCGCTCGCTAAATACTGTGCTTTGAAGTTTCATCTCATATCTTCAATTGATGGCATTGTTATTGGGCCGCCATTCTTTAGGTGACAGGAAAAGCTCTCCTTCTTCTGTAATGGTTTAATTTCTATTGTCAGGAGACATGATTAAATATGAATGTATTTATTTAGTTATTTTTATGAAAGTGTATATGCCAACCTTTCAGTGCCAAAGAGCCACTGAGGGCAGTTCACAAAATTAGAATTTTGTATTAATAATATAAAAGAATCTACCAAGTCAGCAGTTAAAACAAAAATGTCCCATATAAGAAATTCTTGCTGGGGAAGAAAAATACACTGTCCAGTGTCTGGGAAAAACAAGAAGGAAGAGAGACCAGAACCAGATTGATCACATTTTACTGGGTAAAGTGTGTGTGGAATATTCACACTTCATTACACAACCCATTTTTTTTATTTATTTTAATGACCTATTTTAATGGAAGTCTTTCAGATAGCCTCTTCAAAAACTGAAAGAAAACATAAAGGGACTTGGGAAAGATCGACAGGCACAATGGATACCTTCCTGCCTTCAGGTCTAACTGTCATTTGAGGAGGCTCTTCTCACATTGTGATGGATGCAGACATAATGAACACATGTGCTTCAATAAAATCTGTTACTTGGGCCTGTTACAGACTGCCAAAATAAAGCTGCTTCGGGGCTCTCTGGAGGTATGCTGTTTAAATGATGCATGGGCCCTAAGAGTCCGGAGGTCGCGCCAAAGCCACACTCCATTCCTAAGCACCGGAGTGCAGCTTTGGTGCAGCTTCCGGATTCTTAGGATGCATGTATCATGTAAATAGCATGCCTCCAAAGAGACCTGAAGCAGCTTTATTTTGGCAGTCTGTAACAGGCTGTTGATAAGCATGCAAGAGATGGCCTTTTCTGTGGTGGCCCCATCCTTATGGAACATAAGCATAGCTGGGCTATGTGTCAACCATATGTGTCGGTGGTGGGATTAGTCTGTGCAGCTTTGAAACTCATCTCACATAATCAACTTGGGCAAAGTGTGACCTGTGAACTTCATATGAATCCCCCCCCCCCAAAAAAAAAAAAGCCTATGTGTGCTTCAGATTCCATCCAGGCTTTTCAATGACAAAAATAAAATAAAATAAAATAAAATAAATAAGGGAAGCAAGAAATGTTTATGTCCTGCTCCTGCAAGCGCCCAGGACTGGTAACTTGGTAAGACCACCCCCAAACCAAACTGGAGGTGGATTTCTGGACACTTTCAGTTTTATTCTTAAAAACATACTCTGCTCCAATGCAGCCACAAAAGGTTGTGGGGGCAAAAAAATGTCCCTGGATCTGACAAAGTTATCAACATTTGCCATAGACCAAGATAAGCAAAGTATGGTCCCAGGCCTGCATGTATCCTCTCCCCCCCCACCACCACTGGGGTGGTTTGTGGTCCTCTGGGGCCCCTAAGAGTCAAATATTTTTGAGACCCCCCCCAATTTCACACACACACAACCCTACTCTTAGTGACACAAAGGAAGATAATATCTTGTTTTTTATCTTAAGCTGTTATTCCAGGTTCAAGAAAGGACATTAAAATCAGAAAAATCTTCCTTTCCTTTCCCTCTTGCAAGGGCTGCAACATGAGGTTCAGCCACAGCTTCCTGGATAGCACTGACAGTGCTTCCTTACATTTAATGATTGTGCAGCAGCAGGTATTTCAGCATGTGTTGCTTATCATGCAAACAGGTAACAAGCAACACCTGCTGAAATTCCTTCTTCTACACAACCATTAAAGGTACAGGAATCCCCTCCAGTTTTGATTCTAGTATCTCCATTCTGGGGAGGGAAGCAATTCGTTTTGGTGACCCTCCACAGTTCCTTATCTTTGCTGTAGACTCTGCCATCCAGAGACTTACATTAGGGGGGCGCGTTACAGACTGCTGAGAAGCAGCGGTCTGGCTCCGCCTCCGATTGCAGCGTCTGGGAACCGCAGCCTTTAAATGGCACGGCTCCTGGATGCTGCAGAGAAGGAGCGCGGAAATCGCGCTCCTTCTCAGGCCCCGGAAGAAGCACCGCGAGTGCCAAAGGGCGCACTTGTGGCGTCACTTCCGGGACGCCACGTGCGGATGTAGAGCGTCCGCTATGTGAAAATGGCGGCGCCCATATGAACAAGGCGCCGCCATTTTGTACGGACTGAGTCCGTGATAGGGCAAGGGGCGTCTAGAAGAGACGCCCCTTTTTCAAACTGGGACGTCCTCAGGACGTCCCTAATGGCAGTTTGTAACCCGCCAAAGCTATCTTTTTCTTTCTTTATTCATTGAATAAACCTATCACTCAAACAAACCAGCTTCTACAGCTTCTTCTTCTTCAATTAATCTTTAACTGGACTCATTTAGTTTTGAACTCATCTCTCCTCTTCAATGGAAGCCAGCTGCTTCTATGTGGTGGTGAATCTGCTCCTGGTTTTACTCTGAAATGCAAAGGAAATCATCCAAAGTGGTGAACCAAATTTAGAGATATCATTAAGCTTCTGGAATAAATCTTTTAACATTTGAACTAAAATTAAAAATGACATTGAAGAAACTTGGTCCCACTGCTTTTCTAGCTGAAATACCGAAAGCTTTCACCTTCTGTTGCTCATCTGTGACACAGGAATAATAGTATCTTCTCATTCAGTCTGAAGGGTGTCTGACTTTGGAGGAACAAGGTTTCATCTTTAGTTTCCTTTAGTAGAAACTTCTGTCCATGGGTCATATTTTATACAGCAGTAGCTGATAGTACTATTTCATAAAGAGCATTCTGTTTGCTTTGGAAACCTGAGCTAAGAATCCCCCAGGCATCTGTAGGCAAGCCATCCCATGTGAGTTACTAGCAGCAGGGCATATAGCAAAGAGGGCTGCATATGATGGATCCCTTTAAAAGGCATATGCATACATGCATTCACACACACAAACATGCACAGTTGCCTAGTTGGAGCGGCAAATAAACAGGGTATATCTCCCATTCTAAAATATCTGAAATTCATTTTCCTGCATGACTTTTTACCTGACTTTGTTCCATTTCATCTTG
Source organism: Sceloporus undulatus (assembly GCF_019175285.1). Taxonomy (NCBI): domain Eukaryota; kingdom Metazoa; phylum Chordata; class Lepidosauria; order Squamata; family Phrynosomatidae; genus Sceloporus; species Sceloporus undulatus. Next base: position 357,676,350 of record NC_056522.1, on the reverse strand, counting down.
CAAATTCTTGATTGCACTGGGGACAGTGGAAGATGAGAACATCTGTCTCTTATCTAGTAAAAGGCTTTGGGAACATATGTGTTTGAACTAAGTGGGTTGGGAAGAAGGGAAAATTTTCATGATCTTGTACGTGGCTGTGTATATGAGAGGGGGGGAGAGAGGGGGAGTGAGTGAGCACAAAATGTAGACTTGACAATTTTTCAAACTACATCTGATCTAGCAAAGGTTCAACCTTTGAATAGTTAATTATTTTCCTGTACGTGTCCCTAGTCATGGTTTGGGCAACCCATGGTCCTCCAGATGTTTGACGACAACTCCCATCTTCCTTGACCTTAAGCCATGCTTGTCAGACCTGCTGGGAATTTGAATCCAACAACATCCAGAAAGCCACAGATGTCCTACTCCTGCCCTAGAGGGTTGGGTTGCTTTGCTCCAGTTTGTTTATTGGTTTGTTTAACTGACCGTGCTCGGCAGAGTCAACTAAGGCATCTCATGGGGAATATGAATTAAATCTGGGTAAACTGAGAAGGATCTTTTCAATCAAAATCTCAAGGCCGTCTCTTTTTGAATGTACAAGCTGCTGGAAGAGAATGTGTATCAGAAATTAATTTGTCATTGAATTGTCTGGTATAGTATGTGTGTGTGTGTGGGGGGGGAGGAGGTTAAAATCATGAACTGGAAATCCCTGGTTCAAATCTCACTTCAGCAATAAACACACCAAGTAAATGAATGCTTCTTGGCCTCAGCCCGTATTCATAACAATGATGTCAATAATGAATGATTTGGTCATTTTTTCCCCACAATGAGAAATTCCTAGAAAAAGAAGAAGGAGAAGAAGGAGGAGATGATGATGATGATGATGATGATGATGATGATGATGATTTGAGGACTATTCACAGTTTGGGAATTATTCTGCACAAAAAAAAGCATGTCCCCTCCCCCCCTGTTTTCTGCACATAAAAACCACGCTTTTTCCAGCAAAAACAGCCTTGTCATTTTCTGCACCAAAAAGTGTTTTTCTTTCAAGAAGAATAGCCCCTAAACTGCATTTTCATCACAAAGGATGACATTCACTGGGTGCCCTCACACGTGAGAAACTTCATTTTTGTTCATTGTTCAAATATTTGCAAATAATAGTGGGATACAAATGCTGTTAATAACCTTGTGAAACAGCACTGCACAAGTTGTGACCCACTAATATACCATGGACTTATCCAAAGTTTATGACCCAGTGGTTATGGGAGCAAAGAGAAGGAAAACAATAATCATATATAGGTAGGGATGCAGTGAAAATGCTGCAATTTTTTGGGAATTCTTGGTGCTGCATAGGGTTAGGGTTAGGGTCTAGTTGTTGAATAGCCCAAATACTGGCCTGCAGAGGGAGAAGCAGAAAGTGGCAGGATGTGGGACCCTGTATGATATGCTTTGATTCCTCTTGCCACCTGGCAGCAAAGTAGGCACACCATACCCTGAGGTAGGCAGATATCTAGGGGCCCCCAACACGAAGGGCCCTGGGTATCATGTGGACCTCGAGATAGTGGGATCTTCCAGCTCTTGCTATTCTTCACCAAAAGTTATGGAAGGTAGGACAGATGAGTCTTCAGTGCAATAGTATTGGTGTGTGTGCGCACACGTGCGTGTGTGTGCACGAGCGTCAATGATTCCCATTCATGCCTTATGTTAATTATTTAGTTAAAAATTATTGATTATTCAGTTGACCTTACCAAAGAAGTTAGCATCAAACATTGAACATGAGTGAACAGTGTGATGCAGCAGCTAAAAAGGCCAATGTGATTTTAGGCTGCATCAACAGAAGTATAGTGTCTAGATCAACAGAAGTAATAGTGCCACTATATTCTGCTCTGGTCAGGCCCCACCTGGAATATTGTGTCCAGTTCTGGGCGCCACAATTCAGAAAGGACATTGAGAAACTGGAGCGTGTCCAAAGGAGGGCGACTAAAATGGTGATGGGTCTGGGAACCATGTCCTATGAGGAACGACATAGGGAGCGGGGGACGTTTAGCCTGGAGAAAAGAAGGTTAAGAGGTGATATGATATGTTTAAATATTTGAAGGGATGTCATGTTGAGGAAGGAGCAAGCTTATTTTCTGCTGCTCCAGAGAACAGAACCCGGAACAATGGATGCAAGCTACAGGAAAAGAGATTCCACCTCAACATTAGGAGGAACTTTCTGACAGTAAGGGCTGTTCGACAGTGGAACACATTCCCTCGGAGGGGGATAGAGTTTCCTTCCTTGGAGGTCTTTAAACAGAGGCTGGATGGCCATCTGTCGGGGATGCTTTGATTTGGATTTCCTGCATGGCAGGGGGTGGACTGAATGGCCCTAGTGGTCTCTTCCAGCTCTACGATTCTATGATTCTATGATTGTTAGATATGAGAGAGTCACATATGAGAGTCACATATGAGAGTGATTGAAATACAATGAAATGATTAATTACACTAAAGTAAGATGAAATATCATTAAATACAATAAGAATAATTAAGAATAAGGGTAAGATGAAAAATCATAAAGTAATACCAAAAGTTATAATAATAAATTGTCATCTCCTAAAGGCTAATGGAACCAATTGGATTCCAGAAAGCCTTAGAGGATTCCTTGGTTGGTAACACCGGTGATTCTGTTGAAACCTTGGTCAATACCTGGAATATCGACCTTACTAAGTTTATCGACACAATCGCTCCCAAGCATCCTTGCCAGCCTGCTTCAAACCACCAGTTATGGTATATAGAAGAACTTCGGAAGATGAAGCGATTAGAGTGAGCCTGGTGAGATATTCGACTCTTATCTGACAGAACACGTCACAGGAAATTCCTTCATTTCTATAGTGAGGCAATACGTGCAGCGCAGAGAGCCTTCTCCTCTGCACCTATTGCGTCTGCAGAGTCTCATCCAGCAGAGCTGTTTAGAGTGGTGAGGGAACTGACACAGGTTCTACCTGTGCAGAACCCTTTACTTAACCTGACAACGGCCTGCTGTGATGCATTTAACAACTACTTTGCAGATAAAATCTCTTAGATAAGAGCCGTCTTGGATGCCAAAGTTATAACAGAATCAGCTGATGAGGTGTCCAGTAACTCTGTTGATGTATTTATACTGGATCAGTTTCAATCTCTAAGTACTGATGATGTGGACAAGCTCCTTGGAAGAGTGAGAAAAACAACTTGCCCTCTTGACCCCTTGCCCTTCGTGGCAGGCCATCCAGGGGGGTGATGCCTTGAGGATGTTCTTAAGAGACATCATCAACACATCCCTTAGGGAAGGGTCATGTTCCATCCTATTTGAAGGAAGCGGTGGTTAGGCCACTCCTGAAAAAAAAACTTCCCTTGGCCACCTGGATATGAAGAACTACAGGCCAGTCTCTTTACTACCATTTCTGAGCAAGGTGATCGAGAGGGCAGTTGCTCTTCAGCTCCAAGCTGTCTTGGAGGAAACTGATTATCTTGATCCATTTCAAACTAGTTTTAGGATGGGATTTGGGGTGGAGACTTCCACGGTCGCCTTAGCTGATGACCTTCATCTGGGCATCAACAGGGGTAGTGCGACCCTGTTGGTGCTCCTGGACCTCTCAGTGGTGTTTGACATCCTCTTGAATCGCCTGAGAAGATTAGGAATAGAAGGCACTGTGCTTCAGTGGTTCCATTCCTTCCTCTTGGGCAGATTCCAGAGGGTGGTGCTCAGGGACAGTTGCTTGGCAAGGAAGGAGCTTAATTGTGGCGTCCCACAAAGTGCCATCCTGTCCCCGATGCTTTTCAACATTTACATGAAGCCACTGGGAGAGATCATCCGGAGGCATGGGGTGGGGTGTTATTAGTACGCTGATGACACCCAGATATATTTCTCCATGTCTCGGTCTTCAGCTTTGACTTCAGATGGTATCTCGCCTCTCAATGACTGTCTTAAAGCAGTAATGGATTGGATGAGGGAAAACAAATTGAAGCTGAATCCAGACAAAACAGAGGTACTTACGGTATCGGTTCCGAACCCAGGCATCGGGATACAACCTCCAGTCCTAGAAGGGGTCACACTCTCCTCAAAAGACTGTGTTCGCAGTCTGGGGTGCTCCTAGATTTGTCGCTTCACATGACAAATCAGGTGAATGCGATGGTCAGGAGTGCCTGTTATCAGCTTTGGCTGAAATGCCAGCTGCACCCTTTCCTGAAAGTCAGGAACCTTGAGACTGTAATACATGCCCTGGTAACCTCATGCCTTGATTTCTGCAATGCACTCTACATGGGGTAGCCTCATGCTTGGTCCAGAAGCTTCAATTAGTTCAGAACATGGTGGCCAGATTGGTCTTTGGTACATCCAGAAGAAACCATATAACACCGATCTTAAGATCACTCCACTGGCTGCCCAGTTTCCGGGCCCAAACAAGGTGTTGGTTATTACCTTTGAAGCCCTAAATGGCTTGGGTCAAACCTATCTTCAGGACCGCTTCCTTCCATATAATCCTCCCCACACACTTAGATACTCAGGAAAAAAATGGTTACAGCCTTGTAAAACAAGGCTGTCCACGACCTCCCAGAGGACCTTTTCAGCATTGTACCCAGATTGTGGAATGGCCTGCCGGACGAGATCCTTCATTTTACCACTCTAAACAGCTTTTAAAAAGCTATAAAGATGGATCTCTTCCGGCAGGCCTTTCCTGAATAGTTCACTGGCCATCAGAAGGAAAATCTAATTGCTGACCTCTGACTTCACCACAGTTTATTGTATTGTTTTTAAGTATGCTTTATGTTTTAAATTCTACATTGTTTAATTGTATTTTAAGGGGGGTGGGTGGGTTTAGAGTTCAGACTGTATATTTTAATCTTGTGAGCAATTGCATTTTGTAGAGAGGCAGGATATAAATAAATTTTATCATCATCATCATCATCATCATCATCATCATCATCATCATCTTGTAAAAAACTGAAATATGGTAAAATACAAAAGCAACATATGTTTAAATAAATTCATCAGCTTTGCAAACAATTCCGGTGTGTTCAATGAAATATATTCTCAGCTGAACTTAGTTCTAATGACTTCATTTGTATTTGTGAAAGAAATAAGATAGCCATTTGTTATGTTCTTAGTATATACAGTAGTTCTGTCAAGTATCATCTGTAGATACTGGGCCCTTGAGACCCAGTGTAGCATAGTGGTTTGAGCACTGGACTATGACTTGGGAGACCAGGGTTTGAATCCTGGCTCAGCCATGGAAACCCACTGGGTGATGTTGGACAAGTCATACACTCTCAATATCAGAGAACGGCCACAGAAAAACCCCTCTGAAGAAACTTGCCAAGAAAACCCCATGACAGAGTCACCTTAAGTTGGAAAAGACTTGCAGGTGCACAACAACAAAGCTGGGTCCTTACTAAGGCATATAGTTGACAGTTAATTAGAGCATGCAGAGGCTCCACATATATAGGTTCTCTCAATATAAATTGGCTTGAGGGGGTTCACTCCCAGTGCCCCCATGGTTGCATTGCAGTTCAGAATGATGACCAGGAATTTTGAGCAGCCTGCTTTTTTTTTTTAAGGAACAAGTTTGACCTGCAGCAAAGTGTTGTACTGGATATGGGCTTTTGGACAAGACCTTGGGCAAAATGTCCTCCCATTGACTCCCTGATAATCCCTCTTTCCAACTTTCTCCAGAGGGTGGGGGAGGAAAGGCATCAGAGATCAAGGGAATGCTTGCTGGCAAGCTGGGGGAGGTTTCGGTAGCAATTCTAAAGCATCACAGCACTAGCTATCCTGTAGCCTTTCAGCCCAGTGACCTAACAATGTAGAGCTGGGTAATTCAGCTCCAGCCATTGGTTCTTCCATCACTGTCTCCACTATTATTGTGCCTCTTGGTTCCAACCCTGACAATAAGGACTATGATGGGAGAACCAGTGCTTGTGATTGCCTTTTCTAGAGCTTGCAATAAATAAATTAAAAAAAAATACATAAGAGGAGACTGGCATGAACACTGGTGAGACTTGACGTTTGCCAGCTGTGTGGACTGCTGACAGTAGAACTGCAGTGCATCCTCATCTCCAAGCTTTCTTCTGTTCCAGATTTTTCTTCTGGGTTAAATGGCTACACTGTACTCAGTCGTGGTTTTTCAGAGGAGTGGGTGGATTGCTGCAAACTTTCTGGATTATTTATATATCTCCCTTTTGCTTTCAGTGTCTCTGGGGTTGTCAGGTTGAGCAATCCCTGTACAGAATTGTTAACAGAACTTGGAGAAGAAAGATGTAGCATAAAGTTTCACCAAGCAGAACTGTGCAACATTTTCTCTCTGCATCTGTATCCTTATTACTTGTTGGAGGAAGAGTAGAAGGGCAGGTGGATACCGAGTCCCCCCAAAGTGAAACGATTATTGTATCTTGATGTCAGCCTTCTCATAGTTAAGTCACTGTTCCATAAGTATTATTATAATTTCTCTAGAAATTTTAACTGTCCACCAGTGATGCTTGAAAAGCACCCAGTGCTGGTTCAATAGATTTCAATGCCTCATGCAAAGGACAATAAGGTGCTCCTTCCATTTCAAGTATGTAGCCCTCCTGGACTGGCAGTTGAATCTTATTTCAATGCTCACAATGGAACTGAATCCTTGATCACACCTGAGGGTAGCAGGTTACTTTGGAGCAAGGGTAGGCAATTCTCACAATTTCTGAACATTGATTGCCCAGGCTATGACTTATGAGACTTTGTTGTTGCTGTGTGCTTTCAAGTTGTTTTCCATTTATCATGGGTTTTTCTGGTGCTGAGGATGTGTGACTCACCCAAGGTCACCTAATGGATTTTCATGACTGAGCAGCGAATTGCACCCATCTCCAGAGTTATAGTCCAATGCTCAAATCACTACATCACGCTGGCTCTCCTAGTGAGACTTTGCTGTTGTGTGCCTTCAAGTTGTTTCTGTCTTATGGCAACACTAACACGACCCTATCATGGGATTTTTTTGGCAAGATTTGTTCATAGGAGGTTTGCCATTGCCTTACCCTGAGCCTATGAGCATGTGACTCGCCCAAGGTCAGTTTCATGACCAAGTAGGGAATTAAACTGTGGCCTCCAGAGTTCTAGTCCAACACCCAAATCACCTTATGAGATTGACAAAAAAAATATAATAATGATCACAGCAGGTACATAGCAAACTGTGGTATGCACAGTTTTGTCTTGCAAAAGAAGAGAGTGAGCAGTAGGTTCAAGATAACAGTTCTGGGTCTGTTCCAGCTGTCTCCAAGATCTGCTGCCTGAGGCAGTTGTTTCCTGCTTGGTGAAGTTTGAATCCAGAGCATCCTCTTGCTATTGCTCAGTTATAAATGGCTTTAGCATGTCTTTATATTCATTCTTCTCAAAACTAACTCTCTTGTTTCACTTTGTCAGATGGCACTACTGACTCTGCCAGCAATGGAGTTAAACAAAAGATAGTTATCTCCTTGCTTGACACAACACAGTTGCATTTGCATTCCATGATATTTACCCATGAATGTATTCTCATTCTTCCTGTATATTCAAGTCTTCATATAAGAGTTTGCAAAGTATATAGCAAATTGAACTTTAGTGACTGAATTTTATTTTTCTCAGCATTTCAGTAAATTGAACAGATTATGTACTGAATCTGGCAGGGTCACCCCAGTTGACGTAACAGTACAAGAACGCAAAGCGACATTCCATGATATCACACAAAATGATGAAAACCACATCTTGTGCTTAAGACTGGAGTGGTGTTTAAGAATTCAAACGGCTGGTTTTGGCAGACGTCTAATTGTAATACTGTAACAACGCTGCAGGCAATTTTCTTTGATTTAATTAGATGAACTGTGGTATTTTTCCTTTTTTCCTTTTTTTTGAAAAAGACTTTATTATGTAGAAATGAAATATGTATAAATTTAATTTTTAATCTTGTCACTACAGAAGTAGGAAGGAATAAGCTGATTCTTTTAATTTACCCTCTTTGTTTAAGGAGGGAAATTAAATTAATCTTATCACAAGTGTTTATAAGTAATTGATTTTATTTTATTAATATTAATATTATTATTTTTGCACTTGAGTCCGAAGTGACAGAATTAAGATGGCCCAGCTTTCAAACCTTTCATCGTCTGGAATGCAAACACAAACAGTCAGAGGCCTCTCAATTATGTTTTCTCCTTCCCTTTTCTTCAGAGTATAATAATATTAACATTTAAATCAGTGCATCTATTTGAAAATACAATAATCTAAAAGAACTAGCCATAGGGCAAAGCTCATAAACAATGTGAAGTTCCATGGGACACAGGGTATTGCTAAATAGATGATAACAGAAAAACCATATTTTAGGGCAAACATGCCACAAGCCTAGGGATGTGAGCAGCTCCCCCATTTCATTCCTTTATGCATCCTCTGTTTTGATTCCACACCCAAATTCTGATTTAACCAGAACAATTTCTACAATTAAGTCCTGAACTGGCAGTTTGCCAGAGCTTTCCGGTTTCTTAGGCTCAATCTACACAGGCTAAATAATACATCCTTACCACACTCTCATTCTGGTTCGGATACACAATAAGGAACATTTAAAAAATATCTCTGGTTAATTCTGCTGTTTTGGGGAAGACCCTGATTTTTTAAAACATGTGGTTTGATACCCTGAATTGGGATCATGGTGGAAACAGTGGGGGGAGGGTGGGGCCAGGCTGGCAAATGGTCAGGTAGTCAGCTAAGTCACCTGATTGTTCCCACCATGGAAGGGTAGCTCCCTTGTTTGTATCAGTGTTTGAAAATAGTGCTGTCATTGTGTGTGTGTGTGTGTGTGTGTGTGTGTGTGTGTGAGAGAGAGAGAGAGAGAGAGAGAGATTGGTGTATATACGCAATACGCAAACCTTCACATACATATATATTTATTAATTTATTGGATTTATAGCCTGCCTTTCTCCTAAAGAGTGATATTCTAAAGAGTGATAGACAGTGGACCCTTGTTATACGTTGGGGTTTGGTTCCAAGATTCCCTGTGGATAACAATATTAAATATAATGACATAGCAGAATGGTGTCCCTTATAAAAAATGGAAAATCAAGCTTTGATATTTGAAATTTATACTTCTTTTTGAACATTTTCAAACTGTGGATGTTTAAATCCGTGTATAAAACAACTGTGTAGAAGGAGGACAGACTATATAATGATGCACACATTTGCAGGCTGGCATTTGTCATGCCCAGTTTCCAGAACATTGACTCTGGACCATACCACATTGCCCCCTGGGACATGATGGGGGCGTGATGAAAGGGAGCAGGATGAGAACAGAATGGGTGCTATCATCCATTCTATCGCACAGCAGAACGCTGCCACTGCAAGTTCCCATTGCATTCTGGATCCATCCCAGAGGAGGCGATTTTCAGGAATGCTTCTAAAAAGTTCCTGAAAATTGCCTTCTCTGGGATGGATCCAGAATGCAATGGAAACTTCTGGTGGCAGCAGCAGCATTCTGCTGTGCAATAGAATGGGTGATAGCACCCATTCTGTTCTAATCCCACTCCCTTGGGGCAATGTGGTAAGGTCCTCTGACTCAGAGACTGAAGCAGTGAACATGCTGAGACCTGCTGCTGACCAAAAACAGAAGGAGGTTCCAGAGCTACATGGCTCACAGACAGACCAGAATGCAGTATCAGCTTCCAGATATAGAAAACCACTTACCCCTACCTATCTTGACTGAGTGGAGACAACAAAGAGAGGGTTTGAAGAGTTATTAGAGACTTTATAGGAAGCATCAATTAATTAAGTGATCTATACATTCCCACCCCTGCCCTCCAGGAGTTGTTGGAGATTATCTGATCTACCTGGCTCCCTGTGTTGTTCCTGAACTCTGTGCTTGACCTGGACTATGTTTGTTGACTCTGGATGCCATTTACCAGACTTGGACATTGCTGAATTCTGTTTGGGACTTATGGCTTGCATTTACTAAAATAAAGTAAATGCTGAACTTTAAGCTACTCTCTGACTGTGCTTGATCATTAGGTGCTGGCTATCAGCTGTGTAGCATTCAACCTTGGGCTGGTTGCCCAGACTGTTTTTTGTGATAGTATTATATGTTCCCTGCTCTACTGGCTTCACTTTATAGAAATGCAGTTGGGCAATCATAATAAGGGGAAAACAGAAAAAGGCTATTTGATAAGGTGAATATGTGAATGCACTTCAGGAATCCAAATAAAAATCTCAAAGTAGTCTAGTGTCTGCCATTGATATGGCAAACACATATACACAGTAGAAATGCCCCCTTGCATCAATGGCAATGGCACACCTATTTTAATCCAAACTGAAATCAGTTTGGAAAGTCACACTGGATCCCTGTTATGTAGCTACATTGGACATTTTCAAATGGGAGGCAAGTGTCAGTTAAACATGATTAAAACATGGTAATAGCATGATGGGGGGGGGGAGATTATCATACCCCCATGTGCTTCTCCCACTCATGTCCTATGTGCAAACTGTAATGGACACATCACTGAGTAATAACGAGAGTTTCCATTATTACCCAATGATGTGTCCATTACAGTTTACACACAGACACAAACGAGAGAAGCACATGGGGTATGATAATCTCCTCCCCCTCAATCATGCTATCACCACATTTTAATCATGTTTTACTGATGCTTGCCTCCCATGTGAAAGTGTCCAGTGTGGCTACATAACTGGGATCCCATGTGACCTTCCAAACTGATTTCAGTTCGGATTAAAATAGGTGTGTGTGGCATTAAAGGGATCACTCCAGAGAAGGGGTACTATGCAGTGGAGCTGGGATACAGCCTTCATGTATTTTCAGCCTTAGTTTCTTCATATTATCATGAGACTGTTGTCTCTTTGTATCAGGTGACAGGAAGGTTTTGTCTTTGTCAGTAAGGTTTTGTTAGAAATCAGGGGAGCTGGATGGGGGACACCCTGAAGCCTTTGGATTCCTTTCAAAGCCCTTTGGTAATCTAACAGTTTTAATCTTTAGAGAGCTATAAACCCAGTTTATGGATCTACATATTTCAGTCCAAAAGTGCCAAACAGATCCTGTACTTGTGGTGTTTAATTCAAGTAACCTGTGCTGCAGGTTAGGCACTCATTCACCACAATGTCATGTGAAGGTCTTCATGCCCAGTGGTGATGGTCCTCCTCCTCCTCCTTCTGGCATAGCACTTGTTTTTGCAACTGGTGGATGAATGGAGTCAAAGACTTACTGGGAGACCACTAGCCCTTCCTAAACAGGTTTGTAGAAAGTGGAAGGGAAACGCACTCATGAACTCAGTGGAATATTTGCAAGCTAGATTGATAAATGTTCTGCAGCATGTTTGGACAATGTTATCTCTGTATGACTGGCTTCTTTTATTCATTCCTGTTCTCTCCTTTGAAGTACAGTGTGAAAGGATATTTGATCATTTTGTATGTTAAACAACTACCATTCCCAGAATCCCCAGCCATTCTTGTTAGGAGAGTCTTGGAATTGTAGTTCCAAAAAATAAGGTTTCCATGCTCTGCAGGCTCTATAGTTCATATACTAGTTAGGGTACTGTGGGTGGGGTGGTATCTGTGCCTATATTGAGCTAGGTGAACAAGTCTCCCCCCCCCCACACACACACACAACTGACCATATTGTCTATTAACTTGACTAATGCCTCTTCTGGAGAAAGTTGTGCCTTTGAACATTTTCCCCCTCATCAGAACAATAGTCGTCTCATTTAAATTAGCAATGTCCATTTCTGCTCCCTTCCTCTCTCTCTCCTTCTCTTTCACACACTCTTTTTGAAACAAGCAATTTAGTAATTAGAAGTCCTTTCATTAAGTTAGATGTGTTCTCAGCATGGGTTATCCTGGGTGTTGTTGTTTTTCCCCCTCAGGAGGGCTATTTGTTCCCTAGTAGCTTGGCTCTCTCCCACCTCCTGGCCCATAAAGCTAATGTTCCCCATTTACAGACTTGATTGTGATTTTTATTGTCTGTGTCACCACTGCAACCATACACAAGCCTCCTTTCAGTAAAAGGTTGATGGGATGAACACAGCTCCTTGTAACTCAGCTTCTGTACATTTTGCACAAACATTATGACATTGCATAACACTTTGAATTTTTTTATTCAAATTTAGGCAAGTGTACTGGCTTAGCATACAAATGAGGCTAGCATATGGTGTCTGCTATGTGCCAAACATAGGTTGTGGTTTTACCCAGGATTAGCAATCTGTGATTTCTGGTAAGAAGGAATGCCTTTTTATCAATATGTGTGTATACACCTTCCTGTCACTTGTAGACATATGGCAACCCCATTAATTTCGTAGGGTTTTTGTAGGCAAGGGGTACTCACAGGTGGTGTTACCCCAAAGTCTGGCCCTCTGCATCTCTCCTCTTTTTCCGTATCAGGTTGATATCAGAAGGGAGGGTTGAAACATGTAGATGAGAGGGTGCCCGCAGTGCAGGAAACTAGCCATACCAATTAATAAGATATTTGATCATATTTCGAGATCTTAAGAGGACCAGCATGGAGGAAGCCCAAGAGCACGTAGCCAAGGATAGATCAGTCAAGATCAGAATCTGCATAACCCCTTCACTGATAGGAGTGATGGCTGATGATAGACCTTGTGCTTACAAATGAACATTTTAACCCCAAAATCTGCCCAAGGATATGTTTTCCCTGAGGAAGCATACTCAATTTGGTCTTGCTTGAGTTCAGACAGATTCTCTGTCAGTATCTCACTTGACTCCTCAGCATTGGTGGCAGCTTGCTGAGCCCCATCCACCTCATGGTGCCCCCCAACTGGAACTCTGCTTCTGGAATTGCAATCCCTTCAGTCGCTATCTGCTACCACCTGCTCTTGAATGTGTACACAAGTCTTTGCGTGAATGGTGATTGCCCTTAATTCCAAGTAAAACTACACTCCGGAGTTCTGCTTCTAGGAACTGGTATACACAGACTTGATTCCTGCTTTGGGTTGCCCAAGTCCTCTCAGCTGCTGTAATTGAGCTAATAAAATCCCCCTATTAAATATTGATTGTAAGTGCACTCTTGGGACCCTGGCATTTTGGCTAAGAGTGTTTTTGCCAGTTCATTCCCCTGAAATATAGACTACAGCACCTGATATTCACTGGCAGTCTCCCATCTAAGTACAAACCAGATCCAACCCTGCTTAGCATTCAAGATCAGACAGTACGTTTGGGATATTTAGGTCCTATTTGTAATCAATATCTTGTCAGAAAAAGGAGTAAAAATGAGGCATAAGACAATTATTACAGATACCATTTTAATATATTTTTTCTTGGTTATAAATATGTGCAAGAATATACAAGTGTGTAATCAACACATTCTAGATGATTTTTTTTTCTGGATAGTTAGTGGATAGCTATACCAGGATAGCTATACCAGGGGTATAGCTATATGAGGGCAAGATGAGAATGTTGCTCCCATAAGAATTCTGCCACCCTATTCAATTTCCTTTCAATCCCAATTTTTAAACATAGCAACCTCCCTTCTCCTCTCCCTCCTCTGGCTATATTCCTAGCTCAGATTTAGAATTTATATCCTCTCCTGTCTCACTGTCATTCTACATTTTGCAATGTAAAAAGACTGAAAAGAGAGCAAGACAAAGTTCCAACATGCCGAAAAGAGGTAATTGTGCTCTCTTTGATCCCACTGTATTACATAAATTACTGGCCAGTTTACAACAAACTATTTTTGGTCAAAGTACTAGAGTATGTGGTAGTATCAAAGCTTCAAGTGTTCTTACCATTTTAATTAGGCTTCAGGCCTGGTTATAGCATAGAGATGAATTTGATTTCCTTGGTCTACTGCCAATATATAATTTTGATAAATTTTATAAGAAAAAATAGAGTAAAGTTGAAGAAGAAAGCAACAACAGTCATCATACCAAAATATGATCTGAACAATATCTCAACAAAATTTATATAAGGAACAGCTTTGCGCTATTAAGCATAATTGACTGGGAACCAGAAGAACTATGGTCAGAAGCCGAGGACATAATCAAGAAAGAATGCAAGAAGACACTCTCAGTGGCCAAAAAGAAAGAGAAGAAAACAATGGATAACAGATGAAATGCGTCAAGCAGTTAAAGAAAGAAGAGAAGCAAAAAGGAAAGGAGACAGAAACAAAAATGAGAGCCATTAATGGAACTGTTGAATGACTAGTGTGTAAGGATAAAGAGGACTATATAATAATCAATGCAGAAAAATAGAAGTCAGTAACAAAAAGGAAGAATGAGAGGCCTCTTCCACAAGGTAAGAGAACTCAAAGGGAAGTTCAAACCAAAGGCCAAGATACTCTGTGATAAGAAGAGGAACATACAACAAACAAGAAGAAATGAAAAGACACTGGAGGCAATACACAGGAGAGATAAATAAAAGAGAGGAAACTCATACGAAGTTGAATCCCAAGTTATAGACAGTGAGGTGGAAGCTGCAAGAGGAGAAATTGGGAAAAATAAAACACCAAGAATAGTTGATATTCCAGTTTAACTGCTACAATTCACAAATACAGAAACAACTGTAGTGTTAACAAAATATTCCAACAGGTATGGAAAGGAAAAGGCTGGCCAACAAACTGGAAACAAATAAATATACATGATTATGCACAAAAAAGGAGACACAAAAGTATGTGGCACTGTAAAACTATAGCATTAATTTCCTCTGCAAACAAAATTATGCTCAAAATCATGGCAACATACACTCCTGTAATGTATGAAGAGAGAAATCCCAAGGTTCAGATGGGATTCAGAAAATGAAGAGGCACTAGGGACCACATAGCAAACATATGATGGCTTATGGAGTACACCAAGGAATTCAAAAAGAAAATCAACATGTGCTGTCTTATACCCAGGGTCACCGAGAGGCGTGTACAAACGCCGCTTTGCGGCAGTCTCCCGGCGCTGCTCTTTGCTCCGCGAGGGAGTCGCAGCATACAAACCGCCGCGACCCCTCGCGAGCAAAAAAGAAGCTCCAAAATGGAGCTTCTTACTGCGGCGCCATTATGACGTCGCGAGGTGCCCATGGCGCACCCGCGATCATAACCGCCGTGACCTGTCGGGACGCTATGTGTCCAAGACGTAAACATGTGTGGAACGGCCGCCGCCATTTGTCACGGACTGAGCCGTGATAGGGAAAGGGGCGTCTAGAAGAGACGCCCCTTTTTTAAAATGGGACGTCCTGAGGACGTCCGAAATGGCGGTCTATAACCCGCCATGAGTCGGGGTTGATTTGAGCACTGTTAACAACACAAACAAATCTTGTAACTGCTACTTAAGAATACTTAACTAAGCAACTTTGCCTGGCCCGACCCCTAAAATGATGAAACAAATTCACTATGCTTGGTCATGGGCTGAATGGATCTCCTTCTCCCCATGCAGCTGATGCACAGGAAAGAAGAGTAGAGGGGAGTTATGATCATGGCAATAGTATCACAATCATGACTAGTAGTGATCTTCAATATGGACAGTTACAGATCTTCTATATTCACAATCACTAATTCATAGTGACATGACACCATTGCCACAGTAACAACTGCCCACCCCAATCTACTTTACTGGGCATTTGCAGCATGGGGAGAAGGAGGTCAGATCAGACATAGGTCAATGATGTTTCTATGAGTTTGGGGTATCGGACCAGAAGTGGTTGCTTAGTTAAGTATGTTTAACTAAGAAGCTGATAAAGAATAGTGGCCATCTACAACTCAAAAACTGTTTGTTTTGAGTTATGATCTCTCATGGAGCTTCTAGCAATCTCTCACAGAAGCCTAGGGCCCCAGGGAACCCTGGCTGAGAAATTACCTGTATTAAAGAATCTGCATTAAGGTCTCACCAAAGGATCGCCATGAGTTGGGGTTGACTTGAGGGCAGTTAACAACAACATAATAATAACAACAACGGCTCTGTAAGCAGGAAAAATAGTGATGTTCAACAGAAAAGAAACATTCGAGGAAAAGGGTAGCAAGGGCTTTGGCTTGAACATTTCCTAGCAGCTGCCTAGGTAGAACCCCCTCACAAAAACACACACACACTTTACTACCAAACCCTCACCTAAGAGTAAAGGTAATTGACATCAATAGCCATTTTCCATTTGATGACTGGTAGAAATGCAAATTGGTGCTTTTTTTGTTTAAAAAAAAGATGAAAAGAAGGGGGAGGGGAGGTGTTCTAAATCTATTGGGGGGGAAATAGTGGCAGTTAAACCAATAAAGTCTTTTATTTGAATGCCATTAGGGGGTTTGGCAGCCATCCCGCACCATCCACTTCAGAGAAGCAGAGCACAGATTAGAGCCTGCGTGGTAATTTGCACATATGGAAATGCTTTTTTCTGCAGTTCTGAGGCTCTGTTGTGGACAGATGGAATTAGCGAGCACTCCAAAGCCGTGAAGGCAAACACATTTTTTGTTGTTAAAAAAAAAGATGACAAAAGAAACACCCCTTCTCCTCTCTCTCTCTCTCTCTCTGTCTCTGAGAAACTCCATGCATGATAAAATAAATAACTGGTATAATCAGACCTAATTCCCTGACTCTTTTTTAAACTGGCTTACTAGGGTTGCTCCTAAAAATATTATGTATAAGAGAGAGAGAGACAGAGAGAACAATAGTAGCTGTTGTTGCATGACAATGATGTTTTCCATGGGGGTAGAAATCAGAGACATAGCTGTGTTAGTCAGGAATATCAATATATAGTCGGATCTTGCATCACCTTTGAGACTAACTGTGCAAAAATAGTTAGAGCATGAGCTTTCATAGACTTGGGATTTACTACACAAGAAAAGAAGGGATAAACCAATGGGGTTGGGACTTTACTACACAAGAAAAGAAGGGATAAACCAATGGGGAGAGTAGCAGTTTTCTCCATGCCACTCTGCATGATGTTGTAGCATTTATGTTCTCTTCCCAAGGGGAAACAGTGTGCCTTACAAATGGGCACTCTTCTCAACAAAAGTGCTACAAGGGCATACAGAGTGGCATGGAGAAAACTAAATTTTGTCTTTTCTTACTCATGCTAACTTGTTTAGCACAGTTAGGCCCAAAACAGATGGGTCAAAAGGAGTGGCTTCCAGCCATTCAGGGTCATAGTGTGCAGATGATGCATGCCCCTGGAGCAGCTGGAATCTGTCTAAGTGGCCTGAAGCGGCTGGATAAGGAGCAGGGAAAATCCACTCATTGCCAGTGGCCAATTTGGGACCATGGTGATGGGCCCACTTCATGGCCTGTCTACTTTGCCCTATAGTCTCAAAGCTGCTGCAAAGAAAAAACAAAAAAAAAAAAAACAAAAAACAAAAACAAAAAAAAAAAAAAAAAACAAAACAAAAAACAAAAAACCCAGCTTCATTTATATACTGCTTCATACAAAACAACAGTGTCTAAGCAGTTTACAACGTAAGTGAATTGCCCACAACAATCTGGGTACTCATTTTAGCGACCTTGGAAGGATGCAAGCCTCAGTCAAGCTTGAACCCATTTGCGGGTATGTACTGGCAACCTCATGGTTTGTGCATGAGTGGCTGCAGTATAGGCATTTAACTACTGCACCACCGTGACCAATAGGATTACATGGTGATGATGATGACGACGATGAAATTAAAAAATGAACAGGAAAAGGAAGTGATCGGTGTGGGGGTTTGGTGTCGATCCAAAAAGTCTTTGCTATATTGCCCTATCCTTTGTTTCAGATTTCCAAAAATCAGCAAGTCAGAAGCATATACTATACCAGTCATATCTTGAACTTTCTGCTGCTTTTGTATGGCCAGCTCACTGACATTGATTCCACCTCAACATTAGGAGGAATTTCCTGACAGTAAGGGCTGTTCGACAGTGGAACACACTTCCTAGGAGTGTAGTGGAGTCCCTCCTCCTGGAGGTCTCAAATGGAGGGCTGGATGGCCATCTGTCGGGGATGCTTGATCTGGATTTCCTGCATGGCAGGGGGTTGAATTGAGATGGCCCTTGCGGTCTCTTCCAATTCTATGATTCTATGATTCATCATGTGATTTCTCCAACAACGGCTCCTTTTCATCCTGGAGAAAAGTGACCAGTGGGGTCCCACAGGGCTCTGGTCCTGGGCCCAGTGCTATTCAACATTTTTATCAATGACCTGGATGACAGAATTGGAAGCATATTATCAAATTTGCAGATGATACCAAATTAGGGGGAATAGCTAATACCCCAGAGGACAGGATCAAGATTCAAAATGACCTGAATAGACTAGAAAGCTGGGCCAAAGCTAACAAAATGAAATTCAACATGGAAAAATGTAAGGTATTGATGCACTAGGGCGGAAAAATAAAAATGCACAGATATAGGATGGGTGTAGGGTTGCCATAAGTCAGGACCTCCAAACCGGGACAAATGTAGGACAACAGTTTCAGATGTAGGACACATTTTAAAAAAGGAGGACACGCAAAAATTGATGCTTTTTTAGAAATGTTAATATAAATTCATGTTTCTTAGGCATGATCAAAATGGAGGACATTTGGGCATTATCCTAGACAGATGGCAGAAATGGACTTTCCTTTCGGCCAGCCCCTCTCCCCATTTCAAACAGCACATTTGGGCATTGAACATGGCTTTATTTTAACATTGCCTCTTGCATATTCAGAGGCTTATTCCATAACCAAACCCTTGGGGTTAACACTGGACATGGGTTAACATGGCTATGCATATCAAAAATGGTTAAACAAAAAGTGGATTTGCCCTCGGTTTCAGGTGTCTTGCACCAACTATACTTCTCAGAAGTGTGTACTTGGTCAAGGGACTTTGGTATTTCTTCATTTTGACTTGTTTTGTCTGTATTCCACCCCACTAAATAAAGGAGACATGAAATGGAGTTAATGGGTACAAGTTGTTAAACAAAAAAGTCTTGTGAGACTCTGTAGGCAAGAGGTGCACCATCTAAAGAACTCATTAGGCACACTAGGCTGCTGCCACACGCAGAATTAAAGCAGTTTGACAGCCTTTCACTCTCATCACTCCACCTATGGACCTGGGATTTGTAGTTTGTTGTGCTGCCAGGCTGGCTTTGAAATCTCAGGCATAAGAAAAGCAAAAGGCTTGGGCTGCATCTACACTGGAGAAATAATCTGGTTTGAGATCACTTTAACCGCCTTGTTGAATGCGGTGGCATTCTGGGAAAGTGGTTTGTTCCAGCACCACAGCAAAATGGCAGTTAAACCCCCTGTAAAGCTCTCTGACCAAGGTGACCAATGCCCTCTCCTCAAATGTAGGGCCCTCAAGCAAAAAAGGTAGGACATGACCAAAAATAAAGCTACAAACACCCATGTAATTATAAATCCATGCTTCTTAGCCATGATCCAAATGGAGGACATGTCCTGGAAAAGGAGGAGGATGCCTGGTCACTTGTCTCTAATCCAAAATGCACTGCAGAAATAAAACAATGCTGGACTGAAATGCCCAGAGTTCCTCACCAAAGCTGCATCCACACTGAGGAAAGAATCCAGTTTGAGAGTGACTTAACTGTCCTGGGTTAGTGCTGGGGAATGCTGGGAATTGTAGTACACTGTGGCCCCAGAGCTATCTCTGACAGGGAGTCCCATAACCCTCCAAACGTAGTTGAACTGCAGTGCCCAGAATTCCTCCCCAGGTGCATCCACACCGAGGAAATGCCCAGTTGAGACGCTCAGTGCTGGGGAATCCTGGGAATTGTAGTCTGTTGTGGCTCAAAGCCATCACTGACAGAGAAGTCTCAATGTCTCCCAAACACTAGCATTCCCAGGATTCCTACCATTGAGTTAAAGCAGTCTCAAAGTGGGTTATTATTCCTGCAGTGTGTGAGAGAGTATAAAAGCTAGGGACTGGATCTCTGTGTCCAAAACACACTGCTTTGACTGCCAGGGCTCAGTGCTATGGAATCCGGGAACTGTAGTTTATTGTGGCACCAGAGCTCTCTGACAGAGAAGGCCAAATGCCTCACAGACACCAGAATTCGAGAGCATTGAGCTTTGGCAGTTAAAGGGGTCTCAAAGTGCAGGGGGGGGGGGGGGGAGAGAGAGAAAAGCCAGGGAGTTTGAATGAGCAGCTCACCTCGGCTGTGGCTGCTCTGAAAGGAAGAGGAGGAGGAGGGAGGGATGGACCCAAGGGAAGTGGCCAGGACCATCCGGAGGAGCCCCTGCTTTCCTGATCATCGCAGCCCTCCCCTTCCACCAGCAAGAGGCTCTGTTCCCAAGCGATGCCTCCTCCTCCCCTCCTCACCTCCTGGCCCTGAAGGCTCTTCCTGAGTCTGGGCAGCAACTCCTCAAACGGGGAAAAAGCTGAGTCAAGGAGGAAACGTGCAGGGATGCCCCCTAGTGGTGAAAAACCGGGAATGTCCCGCGGGCAGGAGGGATATGGCAAGCCTAGATGGGTGACACCTGGCGAAGAAACTACGTGTGAAAGGGATCTAGGAGTCCAAGTAGACCACAAGTTGAACAGAGTGAACAGTGGTGATGCGGCAGCTAAAAAGGCCAATGCTATTTTAGGCTGCATCAATAGAAGTATAGTGTCTAGATCAAGAGAAGTAATAGTGCCACTGTATCTGCTCTGGTCAGGCCCCACCTAGAATATTGTGTCCAGTTCTGGGCGCCACAATTCAGAAAGGACATTGAGAAACTGGAGCGTGTCCAAAGGAGGGCGACAAAAATGGTGAAAGGTCGGAAACCATGCCCATGAGGAACGACAGGGAGCTGGGGATGTTTAGCCTGGAGAAAAGAAGGTTAAGAGGTGATATGATCGCCCTGTTTAATACTTGAAGGGATGTCATATTGAAGAGGGAGCAAGCTTGTTTTCTGCTGCTCCAGAGAACAGGACCCAGAACAATGGATGCAAGCTGCAGGAAAAGAGATTCCACCTGAACATTAGGAGGAACTTCCTGACAGTAAGGGCTGTTCGACAATGGAATGCACTCCCCGGAGGGTGATAGAGTCTCCTTCCTTGGAGGTCTTAAACAGAGCTGGATGGCCATCGGTCAGGGATGCTTTGATTTGGATTTCCTGCATGGCAGGGGGTTGGACTGGATGGCCGTGGTCTCTTCCAATCTATGATTCTATGATCAATGATTCTATGTTTCCTTTCTCCCCAGTTTTTCACTTTTCACATTGCAGCACTTGGGCTGGAATCCTATTGCATAAGTTCCCTTGGGAACATGCATCTGAGGAAGTAGGCTCAAGCCTAGGAAAGCTCATGCTACCAACTTCTATTGGCAGTTAGTTTCAAAGGTGCTGTAAGATCCCTTTGCATACTTGGGGAAGTCACTGGGCATTGTTGTCTGATGTCAAGCCTGCATTCATTTCATGTGTTGTGTGTGCACTGCCACTGTACATGCACATACTGATGTGGATGAAATAATGGCTGCAAAAGCACCTTTGGTTACACCTTTCGTCTTAGTTCAGTTGAACAGCACTGCAATTCAACACAAGGGTTGAATTGCATAACTCTTGTTGGGGAAATAAAGCTCTGCAGCCCTGAGGTAGGATGTCGGCCACGGTTTTCATTCTTCAGTACAGGTGCCCGCTAAGCTACACATCTCAAGGAAAGATAAACAGCACTCCTGTTATGGCCTTCTTGCAGAGAACAAAATATAGTCATTAACTTTCAAATTTACATTTCATCATGTTTACAAATTGCATCCCAGAATGTGAGCCGCAGGACAAAATCCAAAAGAGCAGCTGCACATATAAAGTTATAACAGCATACCTATGCCACGGGTTCATTATATCATGTGTATGCTGGATTTCACTGTTATATTCTAAAGATACCAGATCCCATCTGATCTTGGAAGTTAAGCAGGGTCAGCTCTGCTTAATAATTTGGTGGGAGATGGCCAGTGAATGCCAGGTACTGTAGGCTATATTTACAAGGAAGGAACCGACAAAACCACTTTTGAGTATTCCTTGCCTAAGAAAACCCTATGAAATTTACAGGGTCACCATAAGTCAACAGGCAACGTGAAGACACATACACAAACACACAAATTGCTCATTGCAACATCATGATAATCATTAGATCTAAGTTAAAACCTACTTGGGAATACACTTATAGAATGTTTTAAGAAGCGCAATTGCTCCTACATAATTATAATGAAGAAATTCCAATTGCTGAACCAATAACATAAGCTTTGTGCAATGTTCTAAAAACTGCATCCATCAATCTATATCACAGTTTTTAATGGGTTTTTCGGACTATGTGGCCATGTTCTAGAAGAGTTTATTCCTAACATTTCGCCAGCATCTGTGGCTAGCATCTTCAGAGAATGCATTCTCTGAAGATGCCAACCACAGATGCTGGCAAAACATCAAAACCCATAAAAAACTATGGATGCTGGTCATGAAAGCCTTCGACTTTATATCAGAGTTGTTGTCGCATGCCTTCAAATAATTTCCAACTTATGGCAGCTCTAAGGTGAAACTATCATGGAGTTTTCTTGGCCAGATTTGTTTAGAGGAGGTTTGCAATAGCCTTGCCATGAGGCTGAGATCACGTGACCTGTCCAAGGTCACCCAGTAAGTTCCATGGCAGAGCAGGGAATTGAACCCTAGTCTCTAGAGCCATAGTCCAAAACTCAAGCCATTATGCCATGCTGGCTGTCAGAATATAGCACTACAGTTCAAGAGGGCTATTGATAAGCTGGAGCATGTCCAGAGAAGGGTGACTAAAATGGTAAAAGATCTGAAAACCATGCCTCATGAAGTTTATGGAGCTGAATAGGTTTAGCCTGGAAAAAAGAAGGCTAAGGGGCAATATGATAGCCATGTTTAAATATTTGAAGGAAATCATATTGAGGATGGAGTAAACTTATTTTCGGCTGCTCCAGATACATGGAGTAATGGATGCAAACTATAGAAAAAGAGAGAGGAAGAACTTCCTGACAGTAAGAGCTGTTCAACAGTGGAACATGCTGCCTCAGAGTGTAAAGGAGTGTAAAGGAGCTGTAGCTCCTTTATTCTTCAACCTAATTCATTGAACCTCCAGTTCAACAGTGGTCCAAGTCTTCTCTGTGGACCATTCCTATGGATTCTGTGTTCAGACTAGACTAACAGTTTCATTAACAAGAATGTAAAAGAGCCCTGGCAAGCCTCTTCACAATGTGTCTACATCAAGATTTCACTTAAGCCAATAAAAGTAGAAGCCTAGAGGCTGGGCTATACCAAAAGAGACAACACAATACACTAGAGGAGCGAGGTGGAATCAAATACTGTGGGTCCTTGCCTTACGCGGGGATCCGTTCCAGATCCCTCCGCATAAGGCGAATTCCGCCTATGCTCAAGCCCCATTGTAAACAATTGAATGGGACACGCCGCCCCTTACGCCCCGTGTATGCTCAAGCTGCGTAAGGCGCACCTGCGTATGACGCGGGCGTACTGTAATATCAACTCAGTTGCATCACATCATCTCCAAATAACAGTGTGAAGCGTCCTTTTTCATCTAGGGTTAAAGCCCATTAATGAACTACTATCTAATAATTATGAGTTCTTTAAAACAAAAATCTCCAACTCAACTCTCTCTTCCCCTTCAAACCTGCAGCACAAGAAGCTTCTGTCATTTAAAGTGTGTTTATTAGATGATGTAACCCCAGGCTTCTTCCTGGAATCCAGTCTTTATAAAGGAGAACCATTCCATATGAAGGACTGGTATCGCAAAAATATTTGACATACTGAGTGTCTACTAAGAGAAAATACTTTTGCATCATTTAAAGAGTGCCAATTAGATGGCTACATAAAAGAGATATGGAAATCGTAAGTCAGGAGGAACTATGCATTACAGAAACAGCAAGGGCTTTCTGGAGCTTCGTTGCCTCTAATCTCCAGTAAGCTTCGATTTCAACTCAGAGTTTTAACTAAATTCCCTTTCCAACTTTTCTTGTCCCACATGAAAGAAAGGCTGACTAGACTGCAGCAGTCTCAAGTTCTTAAAAGGCAGAAAGAGGAATGTTTACTCTAAGTGGAACATCGTGGGGCTCTTCACAGGAGTTCTAATGGCATTTTCCCTCCAGCTGTATTTATTTATCTGTACATATCCAATAAAAATTACATTTTTTTCAGAAGCCAGCTATAATTAACTTTTTCAGCTGATGGCAGTAAAGCATTGACAGGATGGCTTAAAACACATACAGAGATGCCATATGAAATGCTTGGTGCATAGTAAGAAGGCCTACTAGAGTCAATGGGAGAACCTGAGATCTGTAGATAAAACTGAGGCCAGGTGTGTGAGGAGTAATGCTAATAAAGTTCACAAATTATAGGCTTAGTATGTGAATTCTCATGGCTTGCAGTGCTCATTTTTATTCTGCGTTGGGCACTGTTGTTCCAAGAAACTTTGTCCATTCACAAGAGTAAGAGGTTGCCTGCATGGGCCAAAAAGGCTGTTCCTCCCTTCTGGCATCAAACCCCTGGGGTGATGCATGGCCTCAACCCCTGTTCTGGTGCAGGCAGTCCAGATTATGTCTGGTATGTACTGCACCAGAACCAAGGCACAACAATGTTAACACAGAATAAAATAACTTACTTGATGCTCTAGATCTTCCAGGAAGATGCAGAGACCTCCATTTCGATGTCATGAAAACAGAATGAAGCAACCAGCATGTGCTTATCACTGGGTGCCTTGTTCTGACCTCAGACTCATACTGGCAGCAGATGTGCCAGGCAGCCCAGTGGGATGCACATGCTGACAACTGCCACACCAAGGAAGCAGAGGGTGACATAACGGGGAGTAAGTCGGGGCAACTGTGAGGCCATAATACTCTGGGCTGCCCCTTTTTATTTTAACTGTTGAATTTTGTATTAATTTTACTGGTGGGAGGGTTCAGGGTTTAATGTATTTTTATTGTATTTTGTAATTTTATCTATGTTAAAAATAAACCTTATTATTATTATTATCCTGGCCAATGCAGACAAGGCCTCATACAGTGTCCCACGTCTATCCTTTGAGATCATAAGCCATTTTGGTACATGCTCAGACTGTGTCATTAAAATGGAAGAATGTAGAACTGCCCATCCTTCTTGATAGTGGCACTCCATTAGATCTTAGTACCACATACCTGATGTGGAGCTGTTGCTTCTTAATTCCAATTCCATTTTCATTTCTCATTGGCCACTTCCATAATTCCCACATCAATTTACACACCCGAGAATTTGCCACATCAAAAGTATGACTGGGAAGGCAGAGTAAAATAGCTGCACCACCAAAACAGGCCTCTGCTTGAGAATTACAGCTACCATTTTGATTGGAAGTGTCTGCTCCAGTAACCACTTCCCTAGTTACAAATTTCCATATGCGTGAGCTGTCAAAAGAAAAAGAAAGATTTGATGATACCCCCCTCCTTTTCTCTCCCCCCTCTTGAATTAACTGAATACAAACTATCTACCATCATCCAGAGGGAGAAAAGGGCAGACCAGCTCCATCAGACCTAACCTGAAAAAAGAAAGCCCTCCCTCTATCCACCATTATTCAGAGGGACAGAAGGGCAGGCCAGCTCCATCAGGCCTAGTCTCAGAAAAAAGAAGGCCCTCCCTTCCATCCATCATCATCCAGAGGGAGAGAAGGACAGTTCGGCTCCATCAGGCCT
Organism: Sceloporus undulatus; assembly: GCF_019175285.1. Lineage (NCBI taxonomy): Eukaryota > Metazoa > Chordata > Lepidosauria > Squamata > Phrynosomatidae > Sceloporus > Sceloporus undulatus. The sequence continues at coordinate 357,650,816 of NC_056522.1, read as the reverse complement.
AGTCTCAAAAAGAAGAAGGCCCTCCCCTCCATCCATCATCATCCAGAGGGAGATAAGGGCAGGCCAGCTCTATCAGGCCTAGTCTCAAAAAGAAGGAGGCCCTTTTGCTATCCTCCATCATCCAGAGGTACAAAAGGTCAGGCCAGCTCCATCAGGCCTAGCCTGAAAAAAGAAGAAGGCCCTCCTTCTATCCACCATTATTCAGAGGGAGAGAGGGCAGGCCATCAAGACTGGAAAAAGAAGAAGGCCCTCCCCTCCATCCATCATCATCCAGAGGGAGAGAAGGGCAGGCCAGTTCCATCAGGCCTAGCCTGAAAAAGAAGAAGGCCCTCTCTCCATCCATCATCATCCAGAGGGAGAGAAGGCCAGGCTAGCTCCATCAGGCCTGAAAAAAGAAGAAGGCCCTCCCTCCATCCACCATCTGAAATCCTTTTGGCTAAAAAGCAGGTTATAAATACACCAAATAAATAAATAAGTTTTACATTTTGAACTCAAGTTTGCAGCAAATGAACTAAGCTGAGTATAGAAGGGGGAAGCAGGAGGAGAAGAGAGAAACAGAATAATTTTAAAAGCAGCTAAAACAAGGAATGACAAGGATTAATCAGGACTATCTTGGCCAAATGAGGACTCTGGGAGAGTATGTGGTGTTCCCCTGCTATTTTTGGTCCCTTGTGTGGACAACAGTAAAGTTCTCAGATACAGAAAGGCTTTATGTTCATCAAAGTGAAAAAGAGACTACTGCAGACCTCCCCATTCAAGATGGAGAGATTAAGTACTGAGGATGCACAGCAGCCTTGTCCTTTCTTTCTTTCTTTTGGGGACACCAAAAATGCCAACACATCTCAGTTTAAAGCTCTTACTTTCTGTAATTAATCTTATAGAATGGCAACAAACAAACTATGTGCAGACTGGGAAACTATGAAATGATTGTGTCACAGGAACACCAGAGGGTCAGACTAGAACCCATGGTAGGGATAAATTTAGCTCCAGCGCCTGCGGTTCCCTACTCTAATCTACTATTTTATTAAGGCACAATGACCAAATAGAGTTCCATGTGATCTCAGTCCTGAATTCTCATTAGGAACTCTAGATAACCTGGAAACTTGGAGTAGAACACAAAAGTACAATAAAGAAATAAAACAGGAAAATTGTTGGATCCTATAAAATACAGAGCTAATACTCTTCTCTCCCCTCTCACCCCAGCCACCACGCAACATATCCATGTGCTAGCATTCAGATAAATGGCAAGGGAATTATTTGTTTTTAATTAAACTCCTCGTCTGTACCCATGTTCCCACGTAAATGTTCGATAACCCAAATGCCATTTACTCTGCATAACTGGTTTATTCACTAGAATGAGTCTCTAGGAGTGCATTTTCTTCCTATTAACACAGGAGTTTAGTATTAGTCCGAGCACTGCTTAAATGAATTTGCTGATCGCAGCTCCAAGTCACATCGTCTTTATTCACACCATCAACTAAACACACATAATTTGGCACATGGAGTGGCGCTTGCTTAAAGGATGCCAAACATTAAAGAAGCACCGAGAGAGGGTTTAACTTCTTTACTCTTTCCAAGAGAATTTATTTTCTACCTGGAGGTTAGGTTTAAGGTAAATATATGTTGAACAGTGGAAAGATACGGTGGTGGGGAGGGAGGGCATCTCCTATCTTCCTTTATGAACAGAGAGGACAAGCCTGGTTTTCAGATTTTCTTCCTCATCAATTCTTTACAGAAATAATGGTTCCAATATAATGGCTGTAAAAAAATATACTGTGCAAGAAAATGTGAAACAAACAACAGTAGTCCTTTATTTTTAAAAAATGCAGGAAAGAAATACTATGCTCATCAGATTCTTGTCTAATTGCTGATAGGTGGAGGGTTGTTTCAGATGTTATGATAGTAATTAGCATCACTTTAGCAGGGGGATCAAAGTGTTCAACATCTGTTGTCTTAGTAATGCTTGTAACATACTTGCAAGGACAGCCAGTATTGTTCTCCTCATATATGTTACTCTAAATTCACTGAAGCCATCAAAAAATAATATCCATGTACTTTGTTCTTTTGTCCTCCTGTATAATATGAAGTAAAACATGTCCGTGTTTTTAAGTGATGGAAGTCTGGGTTTCTTCAAAATGACATACCAGACAAATCTATAAGTATGGATAATACTGAAATAATTTAGTAGCCACATGTGGCCTGAGATTCTACATCAGGGCTTTCTATACTATATCTCTGCTTGTGGAATTGCACATTAATTGTGGTATGCCACCCTTGTGCTGAATGGCAACAATGAGCAACTGAACCCAGTCAGCAAATATATACATAAATACACAATAATAAAATGGAAAAGAACAGTACTTATGAGAAGCAAAATATCAATAACCTCTCATGTAGCAACAATTTGAATAATATTTCATTTAAAAATCACTTTGTTAAATCCTATCTGCATAGCTTAATATTTATTTGTGTGTTCTCCCATTCTGTAACATCTGCTAAGAGTTACTTGTGTCCTAAAAACAGGGTGAATCAACACAGATAAATGCATTGATTCAATGGATTTACTCCATAGGAATCAGGCTCTTTAAATCAGGCATGCAGGAGAAGTCACATCATTTCTGACCATTAGCATGTTAAACAAGGCTGACAAGAATCCAACAGCATCTAGAAGGCCACAGATTTCCCAACCCTGCCTTAAAGAGTTTGCCCAGCTCTCTCTCTCTCTCTCTCTCTCTATATATATATATATATATATAGAGAGAGAGAGAGAGAGAGAGATTGTGGGGAAAGTTTTTTCAGGACTCCATCTTGGTTTGTTGATTTTTTTTTCAGCACTGGCAGCCGTTTACAGCTTCATATACTACAAAGTGGGAGAGATTATCCCTTCATTAAGTGGCTTTTATCCTTGTGACATCTTCTAGCATACTGGCTCTTCATTAAATTATTTTTCTGCAACTTTCTTGGCTCCGCTTTCATGTTACTTAACTCTTTTCCCTTGTGAGCTGTTAATCCTGGGACCAGTCAAATTAGCCATACAGTTAGTTATAGAGGCTAATAACAGTGAATATTTTTAAATGTACTTTCATTCAGTATTTGAAATGTCTGTGCAGGAAAATGCTGAAATCCAAAAATATAATGAATAAAATGAATACATAGTTCATCCAATGCGTGACCCAATTTATCCATTATATTAAAAAAAAATACTTTTTTTAAAAAATATTCTTCTTATTAGTCTCATTAACAGCAGCTAGGATGTCAACCAAATAACTTTTAAATCAATTTCCATTTGTCTCCCTCCTGAAAAATCAGTATCATGGCTAATGTAAGTTATTAATCTAAACTGTTATGCAACTCTTACAACTTATAACAATGCAACCTAAACTATTCTGTAAATATAGGTAAATTAATTTGCATAATAACTAATCCTCAATCTGAATTCCTTTTTGAGATGCTAAAGGCAGATAATTTACAATTTAATGAATAGAAATTTCCACTAAATGTTAGAAAGCAAGGTCATCTCTCATTATTTTATTTTATTCTCTATTTCAGAAAATAGAGAAAGTTGTGAAATAGATGTAGCTGAGTTTATTTATCATCTGTGTCACTTTCATACACTTTTACCCATAATTCTGTCCTGCTCTTTCCATTCTCTTCATTTTTGTATGATTCTCTCTTATAAGATAATACTACTTATGTGCATATTTTCTTTTTAAATGAATATTTAAATGCAGAGCTCAGGAAGTTACTTTTCAAAAGAATGACTATAATGAGATGCTAATACCATCCATAACTGAGTAGTGGAAGGATGGTGCTCTGCGGATCAGAGCATCAGCCTATCATTTTCCAGTTATGCATGACTCTGCATTTAGATATGCATCATGAGTGGCTTAATCTGCCAGCAACGGTGATGCAAAACTGGGGGGAAATGAAATCTGGACATCTCTCAATTGTCCATTAGTCTCAGAATGAATCATGTCATTCCATGTGGGGATCCAGAAAGATGTCCTTCTCTGGAAATACATAATGAAATTCTATTGCTGAAGCTATGCAAGTTTGATCCTTTACAATGTTTGGTCTGAATGTAAATGGTTGCAATATCAACACTGAACCAAAAGTAGCTGGCAGTTTCCATGTCAGTGGGATGGTTCAACTACTCCACATTTTAGTGTGAACATTAGAGGAGTTTTCCAGGTTGCTGAAAAGGTTTCACCAATTTAGTTAGTACATTTAAAGTTTGGACTGAAACTGTGAAATAGATTCATTGTCCCACTTACATGGAAGCCACCATCTATCACACATAGCACCGACCTACTTGCAAGACTATTCTGATGATTCCTGGAATTACTGAACAATCAAGAGTGAAATGCAAGGGTTAAGTGTAGGTACAAAAGATGATAAAATGTTCAAGAATAACATAAGCTAATGTAATGTGTACTTTTTTTTGAGGGTCAATACTTTTGAGATGCCTATACTTTCAATACAACAACAAGACCTCATAGTTAAACGATTCTGTGTCTTCATCTTTTAATTAATGGCATACTAACTGTGCAAGCGAATATCAAGAGCCATACCATATTGTTCACATTCGATTTGAAAATTGTTTACAGTATTTTGGCAATGACATGATGCACTTTTGAACAGGGTGATATCTTGTCATGGAGTTGTCAGTTACTCTTGTCCTAATCCAGCTCTAGACACACATAAGAGCAGTACTGGCACATGACTCATTGTGCTAGAATCTAGATGATGATGTGCACTTGATTGTATACTCTGTGGAACATAGACATGTGCAATTGCACTGCATTCAAATGTTTATTCAGATGCATGTTCCTCATTCAGCAAATCACACAGAGAAGGGGTGGGGAGGAGAAACTTGGAAAAGTATTGGCTGAGATCCTACATCAGAATTGTGTAGCATAAATCTTTACGTGTGAAGTTGCACATTCATTGTGCTACTTTAACTTTGTGTTTAATAGCAGTGTTGCACAACTGAACCAAGGCAGCAAAAGTGCTATCATGTGTGCAACCAAATGTACATTTCACACCAATGGACAACATGCCTCAGCATGTAATGGCACTTCATATGCAATTTCACTTCTGCAAATGTGAAATGAATACCGATGTTCTAAAATGTGAACTAAAATGTCAATTCACAACACAGGGGAACTCATCAATAGATAAGATACCAATAGGATTCCAGCTGTTATTGTCTGGATTGGGGTACCCACACATTTTCTTACTGAGTTACACCATAGGACCCTTATCTAATTTCCTTGAATTTCAAACCGTAACAATTCATCGTACTCATTACCCCCAATATTCATTTGTGTGCATTTCATATAACATTCCTATAGATGGGCATTTATATAGTACAATGGGCTCTTCCCATCTATGGGGGTTTGGTCCTGCCCCCCACACCACACACACACACATGGGAAAATCCACAGAACCTAAAACCCATATGAGTCAAGGGGCTATGATGTATGTGTACCTGAGTCAGCTCACCCATGGCCGTGCACCACCATTGACTAATATGAGGAAGGGCGATCCGGGGGAGCGACAGTCCATGGATGGCTACCCTGCCTATACAGCAGGCTCACTGTAGTTTATATTTATATAGGCATAGTTCAAAGACTTCACCCACACAGCCCTTGTTGGGATTGACCATGAACACGTGTAGACCTGGCTGAAGTGGCTGTAAACTGTGTTTGCTCCTCCATCAGAAGAAGACAAGCCCTCCCTCCATGCCATCTGACATCATCTTCGCCTTTTGTGTCATGTCATTTTACATTGTAAGTGAGAGGGCAGGGAAATGTCTAATTAACTATCTGTAAGCCACTCTGAGAGCCTTTGCAGCTGAAGAGCAGGATATAAATACAATAAATAATGGCTTGGTTGACAGTATTGGGGGCATAGTTATCAAATTTGCAGATGACACCAAACTAAGGAGAGTAGCTAATACCCCAGAGGACAGGATCAAAATTCAAAATGACATGAATAGACTAGAAAGCTGGGCCAAAGCTAACAAAATGAAATTCAGCACAGAGAAATGTAAGGTACTACACTTAGAACGGAAAAATTAAATGCAGATAAAGGATGGGGGACACCTGGCTGAACAAGACTACATGTGAAAACGATCTAGGAGTCCAAGTAGACCACAAATTGTACATGAGTCAACAGTGCGATGCGGCAGCTAAAAAGGCCAATGCAATTTTAGGCTGCATCAGTAGAAGTATAGTGTCTAGATCAAGGGAAGTAATAGTGCCACTCTATTCTGCTTTGGGCAGGCCTCACGTGGAATACTGTGTCCAGTTCTCGGCATCAGAATTCAAGAGGGATATTGACAAGCTGGAGCGTGTCCAGGGAAGGGCCACCAAAATGATGAAAGACCTGGAAACCATGCCCTATGAGGAGCAGCTTAGGGAGCTGGGTGTGTTTAGCCTGGAGAACAGAAGGTTAAGACATGACATGACAGCTATGTTTAAATACAGCGGGCCCTTGTTATTTGCTGGGGTTTAGTTCCAGGATCCCCTGTGGATAACAAAATCTATGGATGCTCATGCCCCATTAAATATAATGGCAGAGCAAAATGGTGTCCCTTATATAAAATGGAAAATCAAGGTTTGATATTTGGAATTTATTTCTTTGGTATATTTTCAAGCTGTGGATGCTTAAATCCATGGATAAAAAATCTGTGGATAAGGAGGGCTGACTGTATTTGAAAGAATGTCATATTGAAGATGGAGTAAGCTTGTTTTCTGCTGCTCCAGAGGGTATGACATGGGGCAATGGATGCAAACTACAGGCAAAGAGATTCCACCTAAACATGAGGAAGAACTTCCTGACAATAAGAGCTGACAGTGGAACACATTCCCTGGGAGTGTGGTGGAGTCCTTGGAAGGTGCTTTGACTGTGCATTTCATCATGGCGGGGGATTGGGCTGGATGGCCTTTGTGGTCTGTTCCAGCTTTATGATTCTATGAAAATGAGTCAGGAAAAGGTTCAGCAGAGACCAAAAATGTGGGGGGGGGGGGGGCTGCACAAAACTATCAGATATTTAGCCTGGATCAGTTAAGGTGATTACAAACCTACTCAGAATTAGAGGTGGGAGTTTCTTCCTAGCCCGTCTTACGTCACACTCGTGCAAGAGCAGAGAGTAGCCTCCTGCCATTCCCCCCTTCCTACTTCCTAGTGCCCCCAACTCTTGAGATAAATCTGGTTGGTATCATCAGTCATCCATAGCCTTTCTGGGATCATAAAGGTTTGAGTGTTCATGGTAATTCACCATAACATTGCTTGCAAATATTCACCAATGGAGCCCCTTCCTTACCCTTCCTTATGTCTTTCCCAAATGTGAACCAGTTACCTTGGCTGCACTAAGTTTGGGAAATCATACTTGAGCAAGGCTGCCATTGGGTATAAAGGCAGTGTCTGCTACAATGCCAAACTAAACACTCTGCCAAATAAAATATATTAGTTTGCAATGCAAAGGAACAATGACAACAGCCATGTGATGGTGGCATAAAATCCAAAATAAACTCTGTTATTGCCGACTTTCAAACAGAGACATAGATTAAATTTTGTAAATTGCATGTATGATTAAAAATTGATAATGCAATGATTTCCTCTGTCTTATTAGGAGGCATTAACCCTGATAGCAATTTGCATGCAAACACACTAATAAGACCGGGGGAATGGGGAAACCTAATAATGCTATATTTTAGAACTCTACAACATCCAACACAACGTGTTCCTAGGATGAAGAAATTAGCTATAAGTCTGATTCAGAAGACGTTAATATTTTATGGTGCCTTTTAAATCATGCTCTAATGGTGTCATTTTCCAAAGCTGCCAGCAAAAGAGCTCTTCTCAGTTACGCTGTCATTTTGTGTTCCAAATCCTTTACAGAAAGCCCCATTGCTTGATATTTCCCATAATTTCTTACCAATTCAGTAAGCGTCAGGCTTGTATAAACAGTGCAATTTAAGGACAGACACAGTGGCCAAAAACATTGGAGGTGCCTGAATAAGTGGGAAACTTAATCATCCTAAATTTAGAGAAATATGCCCAGTTCCTGTATATTTTAGCTGACATTATGGGTTTGCCTTCTATTCATCTCCATACTATACAATGGTATCCAGCTCAGCCAGCTGTCAAACGATACTTAATCCACTGGTTTGGAGAATCAAAGTTTCCTGTACTGCTGATCACATCATTTCTAAGTGGGCCAAAGTGGACAAAAATATCTGCACCAAAGCCATATAGCTGGATGGATGGGTTTAGATTTCTATAACCCAAACTATCATAAAACTTTCCTTCTGTCTCTAAAAAACACAAATGGCAACATCCATAGTCCCCCCATTTTTAGCCTGGTATAAATAATTACAAATATTTGCCGGAAGCCTAGATAGGCTATTAAGTTTTGTCTGTAAATCATTAAATCTTGCCTGACCCAGCCCATCTTAAGAGCCCGTTACCTGGTTGGGTGAAGGAGGTCATCCAACTTCTGACTGGGGTACAAAGAGACTGCTATTATTGCCCCTTCTGCTGCCAGAGAGTGATCATTAGACTGGGGCTGCATCTATACTGAAGAATTAATGCAAGTTGACACTGCTTTAATGGCTCTGGGCCAGTGTTATGGAATTCTGGGATTTGACGTTTTGTCAGATATTTAGCCTTTTCTGTCAGAATGTTCAGATGCCACAAAAAAGTACAAATCCCAGAATACCATAGGATAGATCCATAGCCATTAAAGTGGTGTTGAAATGGATAAAGTCTGCAGTATGACAGCATCTCAGGACTTCTACAGGTTCTGAGTGTCACAAATTTGCTCACTGGTGGGAGTGGGTGGAAAGGGTATCTTCCCTGTGTTCTGACTGGGAGCTGAATAGACCTCCTTAATCTGATCAGGTAGCTCACTCTTAAGGTAGACTGAGATGCCATTTATGTAAGTTTCCAGTAAGACTACACAGTTATGGATCTATTACTCTAGATTATGAATCCAGAAATGAAATACTGAATACTAGCCATTTCTTCCATTTCTTCATGCTCATGTTAACAGTATTCAATAGTAGTATCTTTAGTTACAATACCACTTTTCCAGGCTAGCATAACTGGAAAACTAGTGCTGACTGCGATCAAAAGAACTCATAGTTCCACCAAGAGGCATTTCTGAGGTCATACTTTGTCTCATTGCTTCTTGATTCCTGTGCAGATATATGCTTGAAAGTTGTGGGACTCACCAGGAAGCATGTGATACACAAGGGAAGGGAAATAAACCAAATATCTCCTTCTTAGTGGTAGCCCCTAATCCAAGCAGGATGAATAGCCTTAATCTCCCCTCTTTCCTCATCTTTAACAACAGCATAGTAGGCAGGTGCCATATGTTTCCCTTCATGCTGGAAATAGCTGTGCCTTTTCAATTTGACCACTACTGGTGGGTATTTTGATTCAGTTTGCAGTGATGAGATAAGGCATATATCATGGATTGACTGATCTCCTCTCTCACACATACACAGAAACGGGAACAATTAGGGTTCTGGGGAACTTTGTTGATATCTGTGGTCTATTGATTCATACGTTACATGTGCATATTGAGGAGCTATTTGTAATATTTACTGCTTAAGAAATAATTTAATTTACTTACTTAACCAAAGCCATGGAACCTCGGTACTTGAAGGAGGACCTCTCTCTAAATATACATGCCCAAGGAATGAAGTCATAGAAGATTATCGCATTGATCCCCAATGGGATACAGGTGCCTTCAATTTTAAAAAAGTACTTGCAAAGCTACAGGAAAAGCCCGGCTGGCATCCAGGCTGCATTCGCCCGGCCATGGCTGAATGTGATAACATCCATTTTTAAAATTAAAGGGGCCTGTATCCTGTTGGGGATAAGGCACCTTAAACTCAATGTGATAATTTCCTGATGTACACTACCTCCTCTTTGTTTCATCCATTACAGAAATACACTGTATGACAATGTGGAAAAGGACATTCTTTGCTGTGGCATCCCAGTTGTGGAGCAGTTTCCCTTGGAACTTGAAGGCCCAGGTGGTGCCAGTGCTGGCATCAAGTTAAAACTTGTTTGTTTGTTTGTTTTTTAAAAAAGAAAGAAATCAAATCATTTGGGAGTCCTAGGATTTCACAAAATTTACATCAATTTAATCTTTTTTAACTTTCAAATACTGTAGGCTACTGTTTTAATGTTTAAATTGTTTAATATTTGCTTAGTTTATGTAAACAATTCCACATACATTTAAACTGTTTTAAATTGTTTTAAACTTATTTAATCTGTCTGCTAGACAAGTTCCTTTGTTACAGAGCAGATGATGATGATGATGATAATAATAATAATAATAATAATAATAATTTATATCCCACTCTTCAGCCAAAAGGCTATCAGAACGGCTTACAGTTTGTTAATTAGACATTTCCCTGCCCTATATTTCTTTTCTGTGTACAATATGGTTTACAGTTCTTATCACATTTCTGTAGCATCCCATTTTAGATCTAGGATTGTGGATAGAATGAAATACAGTTACCTGGTGAGTTTTCTGTGTGCTTTTTAATAGCGTCTTTTATTTCTGTGGGATTTCCCACTGAATCCATGTGTGTGTGCTTAAGATTTATTGAGGATATTAATTACTTATTGCCATTTATGACACAATATTAAAAATCACTCATCCCCAGGTTCATATAGTGTTAATTTTGTATTGCCACAGCCAGCAAAGTTTGGGAGAAATTCATTAGCAATTGCCCTAGAGACATGCATACAGTAACTTCAAAGGTCATTTATCTGTAAGTGAAAGAGGATTGATAGTATAAAATATAAATAAATTTAATTCTTAAAATAGCATCTTTCAAATACTTACTCAAGAGCTATTGGTCTTCTAGAATTCCTGGGTAATATTGCAAAAGGCAATACAACACATTCTGTCAAATGTTGAACTGCTGTACTAAATTCTAACACAAAATACAAAAAATGATCCATGAACCAGCCATAGGTTACAATCCTGTACCTACCTTCTAGAGAGTAAACATGATTAAATGCAACCAAATTTACATCTGAGTATAGGAGGATGCAACATAACTCAACCTCAAAATTTATATACTCCAAGTGTGGGTAAAAAATAAAGAGTCATGAAAAAAAGAGAAAAAGAAATCAGGAGTTGCTCATCTGCAGTTACATCAAGAGAAGAAGGCCCGTCCTGCTGGTGATCAGGATGCAAGTGAAATTATATTCCCACTCTCTTCTGCCAGTGAGCAAGACTCCAACAAATAGGAATTCTGTGGGAACTTTTTGCTTTGCCTTGAGAATTACGTCTAATCTTTACTGAAGAATTAATGCAGTTTGACACCATGTTAACTGTCATGACTCAATGGTATGGAATCCTTGGATCTGTAATTTGTTGTGGCACCAGAGCTCTCTGACAGAGAAGGCCAAATATCTCACAAAACTATAAATCCCAGAATTCCATAGCATTGAGCCATGGCAATTTAAGTGGTGTCAAACTGCATTATTTCTGCAGTGCTGATTAGACCCATATTATACATATGTAATTATGTAGGCAACATAGCATTCCAGTTCTTATGTTTCCAAAATGTTTAACTGTTTTCCAACATCGCTACCAAATAGAGAACTGTTGATTGCATACTTAACCAATAAAGAATATAAATCTTTTTAAAAATAAATTCAAGATTCCCATTGATTTTAAGACATTTACACTGCATTCTGATCTTTTCTTATTTTATTGTGCAGTTTACCGGACCTCAGAATCCTTTTCATTGCTTGCTAATCATCTATTGAACATATTATATTAATATTGAACTGGGCTAATAAGACAACTGAACCCTTTTGGGAAGTCTATCTCCTTCTTGTCCAATGCTGTTGTTTAATGTTACACAATTTTATGCAAGTCAAATAATCCAACTGATCAACTGTAGGCAGATTTCTGCCATTTACATTCCAGGTAGCTATATTGGGAATTTTTACCTAGTCTACCCATGCCTCCTGTTTCCCCTTCTTTCTTTCTTTTTCTCTCTCTCGCTCTTTCCTTTTTTAAAAAATCCATGTTTATTTCGGGGAGTTCTGAGCTCCTTTACTACATGGTTTTCATAAAGGCAAGCTTCCCAGTGGATGCGTTAATCATGTGCTTTACATCTTGTCATATCACATAACATTTTGAGTTTGACTTAACCTGGTGTGATATGTCACAATCCTACACTATATGTGCCCCAGGGAACTTTAAATCAGTTTGCTGAAAAACACAATTAAAGAATCCACAGTGGGGTTGCCTTTTCTTTACGTCTTTAGATATGGAGTTTTAATAACTTGCACTACCTGGCAAAGATTTTTAGATCAGGCTCCCTGTATTCTGATATTTATTCATAGACTGGGAAGAAAAATTAGATAGAAGTAGTTCCTTCCCCACCCCACAAAGAACTGTCTGGGTCCAGGCACAGATAATTTCTTTTAATCCTGATTTTAGAACTGGTAATGCTCCTTAGACTTGTGCAACATACACATTCTTTGCATTTATTAAATCAATTGTTGAAAGTTTTTTTTTAAAAAAAACACTAAAGTATTCTCAATTAAAGACTAAACTTAGAAGCCTGGAATCCTATTGGTTTCTCTCAACTAGTGTAGGCCCATTGAATCAATTGCTGAATGGAGAATCAACACATAAGTAAATCCCACTGCATCAGTGGTTCTATTCTAGTTGGAACTAACAATAACATTTAGACCAAAATGTTTAAAAGTAAATCTTCAATTAGTTTTAAAAAGGACCTATATTATAGGCAGCTTTGGTATTTATTATAGGTACTGGCAGATATTTTTATAGACATGTCCCTGTTATTCATATACCAACTCAAGGGTGGACACAGGATTGCATGTGTTATTGTTATTCTTGTTGTTGTCATATGCCATCAACTCCAAATTATGCCAACTGTATTTTAGGGTTTTCTTGGTAAGATTTATTTAGAGGAAGTTTGACATTGCCTTCCTCTGAGGCTGAGAGACTGTGACTTGCCCAAAGTCACACAGTGGATTTCCATGGCTGAACAGGGATTCATAACTCTTGTCTCTTGGAGACATAGGCCTTGTCTACATGGGCCAAATAAAATAGTATCACCTCAGTTTCACAGCAGGCTGTTCACACAATGTACATGATGATCTGAGATGAATCCAGGCCTTTTCATTGTCTCAGGCCATTAATCTGGAGGGAAAAAGTGAGGATTTACTCTGGATTTTAGCAGTCAATCCAGATAGTGCACGTGTGAGGAGTGTGCTCCATAGTGACATCAGTGTGGGGTGAGGGTTGGGAGGAGTTTTGGTGGATGGGACTGGTTCTGTCTGGCAAGCCTGCTGTGTATCACCATGTTTTTCTATTTCAGTGTATGTCCAGTCACAAGATCAGCAGTGAGCGATTAGAATGGGCTACCCATCCCCTTTCTTTTCCCTACCTGAGTATTGCATTTGTTTGTACTCTTTTTAGTCTTTCCACTCTGATCCCCCCCCCCCCACCAGATCAGCATTGTGTCATCTTTGTTTTTATCTTCCCCCACCCTCGATCATTCACTCAGTCACTCATGCACAGATCTGCAATGTATGTATGAGGGGACTGGGGGAGGGATTGTGTGAGGTCTCAACACAAGTGAGTGTGCAAATTATTGGGGGAGTGTCAGAGGGGGAAAGAGTAAAACCAAACACTACACAATGCTGATCAGATAGGGGTAGGATTGGAGGGGAGGGGGAGAGTAAAAACAGTAAAAATAAACAAAACACTTGGGTGCAGGATGGCGGGAAGGGGTAGCCTGATTTAATCCAGTCACTGATCCCATGGCTGGACAGTTTCATACATAAACGATAAATAAAATACAACTTAATTTTTTTCTTTCTCTCCCATGTATCTGTGTCTATGGACCTTATCGCACACAGAAACGTAAACGTTCTAGGGACGGGAGGAGGACTCTCGTGTGCGCGCGCGACCTCCCAAAAACGGATTTTATCGCACACGCAAAAGTCCTCCAAGAGGCCCCGTTCCGTCCCCCGTCGCGCACCCATTCGCGTCCAGTCCTGACAAGCGCCATTTTTTTGCCGACGGAAGGTAATCCGTCGGACAAAATCACGCCCATCAGGACTGGACGCGAACGGGTGTGACGGGGACGGAACGGGGCCTCTTGGAGGACTTTTGCGTGTGCGATAAAATCCGTTTTTGGGAGGTCACGCGCGCGGACACGAGAGTCCTCCTCCCTCCCTAAGAACTTTTCGTTTCTGTGTGCGATAAGGTCCTATGTGTGTGTGCATTTGAAATTCCCTCTCTCAGTCACTGAGGCAGCAAATGTGGAAAGCCAATTGGTTCAGGGGACATCCAATCAGAGCAGATCCAATACAATGACAGGCAAACAATAAGGGACATTGCCTAATAGGTTGGTGCATGCTGGAAAGGTAAAAAGAAGAGAGGTTACCAGGGGGACAGTGTGTGGCTCATTGTGCTGGTATCATGTTGCAGTGTCTGTGAGTGTGTGGAATTAACCAAGGTCACTACAGCATCACTGTAGACACAAAAATGCAAGGTGAAGCAGTGTCATCACTAGGGTTAGTGTCATCTGGTGTTTGTGTGTGGAGGGGCAAATTGCCTTGCACCCTATCCTGCCCCTTCAGCCTTCGAGGTCCCACATAGCTGCTACCACATGGAAGTCTCCAGGCTTAGTTCCCACCTACCTCCTGACCTTCAGAATACCACCAGACTTGAAATGCATCCGCACTCCCCCAAGACTTTTGAGTCTGGTGCAGCAGCAACTGTCACCCCAGACTCAGAAGGCAGCCTCTTCCACTAGGGCCCCCCCCCCCCCCGATGCCACCGGGTGAGATTAAGTTTTTTTTTTTAATCACACATCTCAAGTCCAGCACACAAACCACTGCACCATCTTGGCTCTTTTGTTGCATATATCCTTCAGGTTAATTCAAAAAGCTCTTAATTTCAAAAGTTCTCAGTAGACTGCCACCTTATCCTGACTAAAGCATTGTAACCGGGAGGACCAGGGTTCTCAGGGTGATCTGGTGGGAAGGAAAGAAGATGGCAGAGGAAGAGAAGTCTTGCTGCCCAGGGAAGAAGAAGAGAGAGTTGAGAAGGAAGAGGCTGGAGGAGCTACAGATGGAAGAAGTTGGACAGGAGGACACTGAAGGATTGGAAAGGAGAGAGGCAGGGACAAAGGGGAGCAGAATAAGAGTCGAGGGGCAGGTGGTCGTGAGGAGGAGATGCAGAAGAAGGGGCATTAAGAGGTGGTCTTGGAAAGGGAGAGGAGAGTGGGAAGGAATCCTGAGAGAGAAGGTTAGTCAGCAGCCCTTCAAAGAGGACAAGGAAGACTCTGAGTGGGCCCTCATTCCCAGATTTGTTTAAGAGACTCTCGGTGTGAGAGAGAACTGGACCTGTGGCACCAGATACCTGAGACAGAGGGTCGAGCACAAGAAGAGGACAACTTAGAGGTAATGTGGTGGGACCAAAAAGGTCAACAGTGGGAGCACTGGCCTGGCCCAATCATATTAAAGAAGGCTGACTGGAAGGCAGCAGAGAAGTGCTTTCAAGATGCCATTAATCTTTGCAAAGAGACGGTGTGAAAGTAGAAAGTGGACTTTGCTGAGTTTTGTTCATTTATTGGAAAAGTCTGAAGGAAGACCAGCTCTATGTTTGGAGTTTAAGAGGTGTTAATTAAAATTTGTTGCTGCAATCACTGCATGTGTACTTGTTTTAGAAGAGTGTGGAGTCACACACAGCCACACCCACCACATGCTTGTTTGCTTTTTCCTTTCTTCTGTGGAATTTATCCCAACCTGGATATAAACAATTTCCCTATGGCCAATTCCATGCATTTCCATGTTCTGAGTGTAGTTAAATAAATCTGCAAAAATAGAACTATCTCACATGGGTCAAAGACATTTTCTCACCCATCTATATTTAGTATATGTAACTGAAAATCTTGATGTGCAGATATGATTTGAGGGAGGGGAATTCTGAAAGAGTCCAATAAGATGCGTACTGCTTTAGCATGTGTTCTGGCTTAATAGTGCCATTTTGACACATGTGTAAATATGGGTAAAAGGATAACAAATCTTTTCACTGTAGATGGTGTGCAGACAAAATTTAAAGGGAAATGACACATTCAGTGCAATGATCCATTCAAGCAGCACCCTAGAGGCTGAAGGCAGTGACAGCACAGAAAGGTATATATCCACCCCCTACCTTAGCATCAGACATCAAACAGCTTGCTCCAGGAGAAGTGGAATGCATCGTTCAGTGATCTATCTCACAGGTTACTTGGGTGATAGATCAAGTTCATTGGATCAGTAAACCTGAGACAAATTCTTGGCATTAATATAGAATACTTAGAAACATAAGAAACTACCGAATCTTACCTCTCTTGATACTATCTTTGCCCAGCTTCCCAATCATCTTGCTCTCCAGATGTTTTCAGAATAAAACTTTTCAGCATGGCTGATCTGGGCTGATCTCTAAAATATTTGAGGACAATAGGCTAGAGAAGACTGGTCTAAACTAAAGAAGGTTCTCAAAGTTTCCAAACTGTAATTTGTTCTGGGCTTCACTGGAGATGTCAGAGGCTTGAATCTGGGATCTTATATATGCAAAGAATGTGTTCTAACACTGACCCTTTCCCACTGAAAGCTTCATACGTACCAGTTCTGTCTCAGGATTCAATGGATGTGTTCCTATCTACTAACATCTATATATGGCCAGTCTATAGAACACTTTGGTGGCCAACCACAGGAAAGATCTGGGACTGTATTAATTGCTGCCAGTGTCAGAAATTGGATGAGTACCAGGTGTTCCTTGAAAAGATAAAGAGGAAACTTGCCTTGTCTCCTTTATTACATTCTCATCATCTGTCATGACCATTTGACTTGTTCAGGCATGTCTGGATCCTGACTGTGAAGGGTACCTGAACACATGTAACTGAATCCTTGCTTCATTTCTCTTCCACAGAGTAGAGGGCCAGAGTAGTCAGGGAACATACCATGGCTCATTAGGGAAGAACTTGGATTATCTTTGTGTTATTTAATTCTGCATTTTGAGGAACAAGTGTAGCCCTGGCCCTACTGCAGTTGCCGATCCTTGTTCTAACTACCACACAAGCTCATCAATTTTCCTAGGGTAGCTGGAGTTTGTTAGATTCAAGCTGTGATCTCATTTTATTGTTGTTGTTGTGTGCCTTCAGGTTGTT
Source organism: Sceloporus undulatus (assembly GCF_019175285.1). Classification (NCBI taxonomy): domain Eukaryota; kingdom Metazoa; phylum Chordata; class Lepidosauria; order Squamata; family Phrynosomatidae; genus Sceloporus; species Sceloporus undulatus. The sequence continues at coordinate 357,633,573 of NC_056522.1, read as the reverse complement.
TCTAACTTATGGCAACCCAAAAGTGAACCTATCATGGGAATTACTGGGGCTGACAGTGTGTGATTTGCCCAAGGTTACTCAGTGGGTTTCCATGGCTGAATGTGGAATCAAACCCTGATCTCCAGAGTCTTAGTCCTATGCTCAAACCACCACACCACACTGGCTCTCAGTACCATTTTAATTTTTAAGAAACAGTCCATGAAATATAGGCCTGATCAACTTTCCTGGAAAAGGTGATCATTACCAACTTAACATTCTGGCTGAGATTTTTGGGCAATGTTCATTAGAACCACTTTTTTCATAGCTGTTTCCAATATAAACAAGCTTGCTTTAATAGCCATGCTTTAGGCTTCTATATATACAATGATCTTCCCCAGGGCTACCTGCAGGGAAATGTCATGGTCCCAGGGACCAGTCAACTTTCTGCATTCCCCAATGTATTGCTAAGGGACAGCCAAAATTAGGCCAGCTAACCTGAAAGCACATGCTATATACAAAACTACTAAAGCATATTCTGTAGTCTCTAGTTTCTCATTTCTACTCTTTCTGAAATATGCTCTTAATGAATCAGTTGCCACTAGCTTGAATTCAATTGCAGAATACACCTTCTAATATTGTTCTGTTGCTTTATCATTCCTTTCTATTAATTCTGAATTGTTATTTCTCTCAGGCCTATATTTTGACAATCAGTTTAATTCTTTGGCATTTTCCCTTCATAACTTCTGGAAGTTTACCTGCTCACCCAGTTCATAGACAACGCTAAAATCGGACCTTGAAAAGTCATGTTTTCAGTGTACAAGTGACAGAATTCCAAGCCAGCATGACCAGTGGCTGGGGCATTCTGGAAGTTGAGGTCCAACCTCTGTCTCTGCCACATAGCATCCAAGTTCTAGTACACCATAGTTCATTGCAATGTGATAAAACCTCATTTTTAAGTACTCCCGCTTTCAGGTATGACCATAAGGTGGAGGTCAGAAGCATTTGCTTCCATTCTAACCTAACTGTAGCCTGTTGTTTCAATTGAATTAAGTAGTAAAAAGAGAACTGAAAAGCACATAGAAAAATAGATAATAATGAGGAGACAAACTCCATGTGCTCTGGGATGATCAAATGTTTATTCAGTGTTATTTTTTTAAAAAAACAGGTTTTGTCCACAATGAGAAAGGCCTTCTTCAAGGGGCTTCAAAAGAACTCAGTGGAGTTGTAAACTCTCACCAAAATACAGGAATTGATATGTTCCTGTATTTTGGAGAGTGTTTATAAATCCATTGAGTTCTTTTGAAAGCTCCTGAAGAAGGCCTTTCTCATTGTGGCCAAAACCTGTTGGGCTTTTTAAACATTGAATAAACAGTTGACCATCCTAGAGCATGTGGTGCTTGTCCCCTCATTGTTTTCTCCAACTGAATTAAGACCAGCTGTGGTAATGCCAACCATGGCTGAAAAGGTGCATGGTGTTCAGCAAGATTTCATGGGACGGTCTGTGTTTTCTGCACTGTCTTCAGAGTGAAGGAGATATGCAATCCAGAATTGTTGCCATGACACATCTGAAATGATGTGGACATACTCAACCAAAGTATGCACATTTGAAAAATGTGCACATTTCACATGTATATGGAACACTGCTAAAAGATGATTTAGTCCAGAGGTGGACAAGGTCCAGTCCCAGGCCACTTTTGCAGCACCTAAAGCATCCCAGCAGTCCCCCAAAGGCCTCCAAGACCCCTATACTTTTGATTTTCAGGCAGTTACTGTCCCCAAATCCCACAGAAACCCCTCCAAATGAAAACATGTAAACAAAAGCATGCTAAAATTCTGCCACACTCACAAACACCTCAGACCCTAAACTTCCAAGAATGGTAGTGTTTACAAAGGCTGAACAAAATGGCCCTGTCAAGAAGGATTGCTACACTAAGTAAAAAAAATGCACAGACAATGAGGATCCCAAGTAGAGGAGCCTCCAGCTAAATAACCTTTAGTTAGCTACAATTGTGGGCAGTGAGTGAACCAAGTGGATAAAAGGGTACTGATGACAGCAGGCTTTGTTGGAAACAACAAATCCAAATCTTGCCATCTCCTGGCATTTCCAAAATAAGTTTGGCTTGGCTGGCATCTGACCTTGACTTATTATCTGATTCTGTTTCTAGCTATTTTTCCCTAGCCTTTATCAACAGCTTGGAAGGACTTGATCATTTGTGACTTTGGCTCTGATTTCTCAACCTTGGTTTGGACAAACCTTACTGGTTTGTTTGGGAACTCATTTTCTTGATGTTGTTTAACTGCTTGTGGACTATAGGTGGAGCTTTTCATAGAACTGATGCTACTGATGTCAACCATGACTTGGAACAGTGGAACAATCTCCTTTGAAGGAAAAGTGGAAAAGATTTTTTCATATAATACTAACATTTGGTTTTGTTTAGGGGAAAAGGAACATTCAAAGAGATTTTTCCCTACAATCAAGTGGTATATATATTTCTTCATTAGCCACTCAACATATCTCACATGACAGGAGCCTCTGAGGATGATTTAAGGGTCCAGGTTTCAGATGTAATTCTTTACTAATTTTGTTCTCAGAGGAAGAATAAATAACTTCAGCAATTTTCTTCTCATCATGAGAAAGTCTTCAAAAACTGCAGTTATTTAAGACTATACAAAGTACAAAACGTATTATGTGCAAAATTCACAAGTGTTTGCCCTCTACAGAAAACACCATTTTCTGCACAAGAAAAATGCCTTTGCTGGTCTCTCTCTCTCTCTCTCTCTCACACACACACACAACTATCTGCAAATTTTGCACAGGTTATGTCTTGAGCTTTGAAGATTCATGTCAGTCTAGGATACCTTTTATCAGGGTTTTTGGACATTCAAGAAACCTGTTTTTTGACCAGTTTAAATATTTTTGAATAATTTTTCCATCCCTAGTCCAGTATATGCATATGGGAAGAAGCAATCTTTCAAATAACTTTATCCTAACCCACTCAAAACTTGATAGGACAAAACACTTTGAATAAGTCCTGCAAATGGACTGCAAGCCATTGCAGATCTGAAAGAAATGTGATGAGATGATTGAAGTGCTTCATGAAATAGAAGAGAACAGAAGGTGGAGTCTAGTTTGGAGGCAAAGAAAAAGGTAGTTTGTCACATTTTCTTGACAGCTTACAACCATTTGTTTATTCATTAGCCTGATTACCAATGTTTCTTAAAAAGTATATTCTGATATCCATTGTTATTTCTAAATATCCTTGAGTGTAAAATGGTCATATTGATTTATACTGAGTCTAAAATAGAGTGATAAACAACTAATGGGCATCAGCAGTAATGGTGGATGACACTGATGGAGAAGCTCACAGCAGTGCAGCAGTGACACCACAGCTAATGCATGTCAGTACTATGTAGAGGAAGGCAATGGTTAACCTCCTTGCAAGAACGCCTCACCAAAAAAATACCCTATGATGAGACAATCAGACTGGAAAGAGGGCTGAGAATACCATGGATAGCCAAAAAGACAAACAATTGGGTCCTAGACCAAATCAAGCCTGAATTCTCCCTGGAAGTCAAGATGACTAAATTGAGGCTATCGTACTTTGGCCACATCATGAGAAGGCATGGCTCATTAGAAAAGACAATGATGCAGGGGAAGATAGCGGGCAGTAGAGAGAGCACATGCCAGGTGGATGGACTCAATCAGGGATACCATGGACCTGAGCCTACAGGACCTGTGCAGAGAGGAAGAGGATAGGGGGGCTTGGAGATATGTCATTCACAGGGTCACCATGAGTCAAGGTTGACTTGAAGGCAACTAACAACAATAAAATGGTCAAGCAATGTATGGTCTGGGGTAGCGGTGGAAAATAAATGTATTGGCTTAGCATTTTCCTGTAAAATAATAATAATAATGTACATTTTGTATCTTCAAAAATTAGAAATGTGGCAAAGTCTGTCTTGCCTTCTAAAATTTTAAATTTCAGCCGCTTACTCATCAGCAAAGAAAACACCACAAATTCTTTTAAAGAAAATGTCCTAAGAAAAATGTGCACATTTGGGGGAAAATGTGCACTAACATGTTTAGTCAATAGGACAATGCGCAGTAAAATCTCTAAATTAGTTTTAAAATATATATAAAAATTAATATTGTGTGGAAAAATATCTGCACAATTTCCATGAATTTCCATGTGGCAAGAAAAAAGTTCTTGAACGATAGTTCATAGACCCATTCACTTGGTGAATGGTAAGTCAAGACATGAAACTCCCATTGATTCAAAGATTCTGCCTTAGCAATTGAATTTAAGTCATGCAATCTAATATCAGATTATAATTCTCAGATGAGAATACCAGTGGAAATCTAAGGTATGTAATGAAAATGAAATCAACAGATTTTCTTTTTCCACCTTCGTGCTCTGCAGAGACATGATACAGTCACTTTGCTGAAACTAAGCAAGTCTGGATGTGGCTGATACCTGGACGGGGGAATCACCTGAGAACTCTATGGAGACTGGCTTGATTTCCATGAGATAAATTTGTCTTTTCTCTGGTTTAGTGTCTGAGCAAATTGGATAAAGAGTTCAGACCTTATGTATACAAGTGGACACTACTGCATAGTAACAATAGATAATTATTTCTCTTTTCCCCTTTTATTAAGAAGCCTGTTCAGATGTTTTGCATAGAACAGATGTTTGTGTCCCCCTTCAGGATATGTCATTTTTGTGTGAGTGCATTCCATGCTAATAATGGCCTGTCCTTCTGGAGCCAAGCTCTGTTTAAGAGAGGAAAAAAAATGCTTCCACTCAAGTGTTATAGGACAGAAAGCAATAGCGAGTGAGCGAGAGAACAACCCTGAAAGGAATTGATGAACCCCGACCATTGTCAATCAAGGATGACATCATTTGTGTAATATTTTGAAGATTAGTAACATCTGCTTTTTCAAATATGGTTACTAGCAACCCCTCCAGCTTCCTTCAGCCATATGGGATGTTTTGTATGCACAGCAATGCGCTAGATGTAGCAAAAGCAATAGCTAGCAAAGAAATATCTTCTTCAGAATTCCAGATTTGACTTTTGCTTCTAAATGGTGAAATTATCTTGGCTTAATGGGAACAGAATCAAGCAGAAAGAGAGAAAAAATAATTTGTAAATGAACTCTCCAATAATATCGTAAGCCTCATTGTGTTTTGAACTGTATCAAAAAACAAACAAAAAAGAGAGGGAAACTGTGTTGAGTTTGGGGACTGATCTGCTCCTCCTGGGTTGCCCCTCAAGGGGAACATGGGATACTTAAAATGCTCAAAAGGGGGGGGGACAAAAAAAAGAGGCAGCCAGAAGCTCCAAGATTTGAAAAATGGCCACTTCTAATTGTTAGTGCAAAGGGACCCTTCAGCTGTATTATTAGAATCATATCATAGAATCATAGAGACCACAAGAGCCATCCAGGCCAACCCCTGCCATGCAGGAACTCACAATCAAGGCACCCCTGACAGATGTCCATCCAGCCTCTGTTTAAAAACCTCCAAAGGAGCATGTTCCACTGTCAAACAGCTCGTACTATCAGGAAGTACCTCCTAATGTTGATGTGGAATCCTATGCAATACAATACAATACAATAGTAAAACAAATAGTAAACAATAGTAAATTATTCACATAAAAATACAAAAGGCAATATAATATAATATAATATAATATAATATAAATACAAACTCACAAACACAAATTACCAAAATTCATAAGATTATAAAGCAATATTAAATTAAAATGCCAAAGGTTTTAGGAAATGGTAAAGTTTTTGATTGAGATTTAAAAGCAATGAGATAAGGAACAGTCTAAAGATATTCAGGGAAGGAATTCTAGTAAGAGAAACAATTTAACCTTTCTTTTTGCCAGAAAAAGCATGCTCCAAGGAGACAGGGCCATTTTGTCCAAGGGCTATTTTGCCATGAGAATCTATATTGGGGAATAAATTTCTGCATGCCAAGTTACTACACAAACCTTGTGTTGAATACACTACCTAATGTGTATCCATTGTACAGCATATACAACTACATTTCTGCAATTTTAAATACAGACATTGTCAGTTCAAATCAATTGGACAAAAATCTCCAGCTGCTTTGTATGTGAATTTTAGGCATGAACAGGATAGCAACATGATCCTGGTGAATGTTTTATCAGCAGAACAAAATCGTCTTAGGTGAAAAGAGGAGTTGGGTTACTTGCCAATTTGTTCATGACATTTACAGATTTTCAAAAATATTCATTTCATATATAGTCCAGGGCTGGCCTAAAACATGTTTGCTGGTTGATGGAACAGATACAATGGTGCTATGTCATTCCATAAACAGATTCTCACGTGGGTGGCAGCTGATCTTTTCCTTCAGTACTGGTGATAGGGTAACCTTTACTACCATATTTGAAGGAAGCAGGATAGTTCAGGAGATCCGGATCAGGTTAGTTGTAGGGGACTCGAGTAAAATGGTGAAGGGGCTATGCTCATGTCACTATTAAATCCCAATTCTGTCAAATTCGTTCACTCAGAATCTTATTTTTACAATGCTAGGCCCATTGGTGATGTAAAGAGAACAAAAGTGGTACAGTACTACATGTATCTCCCTAGGTACCATTTTCACAGATATAAGCATCATCTTCAGTGGAGAGTGTTATTGTTTTGTTTTGTTTTGTTTTTTGGAGAAAACTGATGAAAGTAGCATGAAAGAATGTTGGTAAAGGAAAACATTCCTTGAAATACTTGAGTTCCAAGTCAAGTGAGGATTTAATGTTAAGCACCAGTAGCTTTAGGAAAATAAGAAAACTACAAAGTCCTTTTAAGATTTGAGATATTATTTGCTGTATGTGAGCGGTGCTAGTCAAAATTCTGGTCACTGCATTCTGCACTAGCAAATTCGTCCAAATCAATTATTTCTATGAGGAAGGTCTGCTGGGATAGTTGGTGCTTCCTATGTTGGGAGTATGGTGAATCCATAGTCCAGACTTTAAAGCAGAGGCCCAAGGTGCTGAACCTTATCCTGAAGATTCTGCACTCCTTTTAAGTCTAGAATAAACCCAAGAGTGGATTCACCAAATCCTTGACATAGGAAACACCAGCTGCCCCATCATCTCTGTATTATGAATTGAATAACCAGAATTTAGAGTTTAGATGATTTTTATCTAAACGAAATTCATCTACATTGACCCAGAATGTATATTTTTCATTTCATTTCATTTATTAATAGCTGCCTTGCCCATCAGATGCCCTGAGCACATACACAGTGAAAACATATATTAAAAATCGAACCATAAGTCAGGATAAGAATGGAAAAATTAGGAGAGACATAGGATAGGAAGTGATAGAAGATATGTGCAGGTGGTAAAAGGTAAGAGGAAGTGTTAGAAGGTTCCCATTCAAAGAAGACCTGGATAGAAAAGGCACTGACTGGGCTCCAGGTCACAGCAGTGGAAGCAGGGGGAAAGGGGCTGTTGTTTTGTCATGGGGCTCTCCGGGCCAAGGCTGGAGACAGTCACCAGCCATTGCTGCTGCCATATCCTACTCTAGACCTCAATTCAGCTGGCGAACGGTGGTGGAGGAACATCAACAACTGTCACCATGGCTGTCACTTGTGCAAATTTTGGCTGTGAATGTGGTCATGCTATCTCCTTCCCTCATCTCCCCTCCCCTCCCTCCCGAAGGGCAGGGAAGCCTAAAGAATGTTCACCTGACAGTTGGGGCTTGCCACCAGCTCTGATGCTGCCTTATGCAAAACCTGAAAATCTGAAACATTCAAAATTCTGAAATTTTGGTTCCAAGCATTTCAGATAAGGGATACTCAACCTGTATTACAATTCTATAGAAATATGTAGATTTTGAGAAGTTCTCATAAAAAAAACCCTCATCCCCCCCCCCAAAAAAAAACAACACAATTCAGATCATAGCTGAGGTGATTTTACTCAGGAATATGACATGGAAGGAAAGAATTAAACAATTCTCATGAAGTAGTGTGGTCCCAATCTTGGCTATAGGCCCTCCATGCTTGATCTAGTTTAATAGAAATGGTATAACATAAAGTATTCCATTGACTGTCACATGTGGTTTACCCCTAGATTGTGCAATGCAGCTGTTTGAGTCTGAAAAATGTTTTGGGCCAACCCTGTCTATGTTCCACTGGCAGAAACCCTGTGGATCTCAGCTGAACATCAGTTGACAGTTATCCCAGTGCTTTGAAATGATAATGAGAACAAACACTTCTATTTTGAACACATCTGATTTCTTTTTGGAGTTAGAAAAATTGGCAAGCTGCCCTCATTCCTTTAAAGCAGGACTGAATAGTGAGTGTTCCTATAGGTGTGTGTGTGTGTGTGTGTGTGTGTGTGTGTGTGTGTGTCTGTGTGTGTGTGAGAGAGAGAGAGAGCATAAGCAACAGACATTGAAGAAAAAGGAAATGGAAAATCGTATTTTGGAAAAAAAACTTCCAAGTAACAATAGTTATTTAAGCATTCTCATTCTCTAGGCTCATTTCAAGTAAATGGCTGTTATTTGAACGCTAAATGATCTCAGAATCTATGTATCTTTAGGTGTATCTTCTGCTGGATAGGCCCCACTGTTTCCTGAAATCATTGCCAAAGGCATTGACAAGGGATGAGAGGGTGCCCTTCACTCTGTCGTTTTATTGTTCTGCTGGTACATTACATTTTGTATCCCATTATTCCTGAATACAAATTTATATCTTTTTATTTCTAAAATCATGGCTATGCTGCCCTTCAGTCTACAAGATTAAAGAGTAGTATTTAATAGAACCATAGAACAGAATCATACAATCTTAGAGTTGGAAAGGACTCAAGGACTATCTTGTGCTTCCTATGCAGGAAGATACAACTAAAGTGCAGATTGAGACTGCTTTAACTGCCTTGGCTCAGTGCTAGGGAATCCTGAGAACTGTAGCTTATTGTGGCACCAGAGCTCTCTGACAGAGAAGGCTAAATATCTCACAAAACTACAGTTTCCAAGAATTCCCTAGTGTTGAACCAGGGCAGTTAAACCAGTCTCAAACTGGATTATTTCTGCACTGTGTTTTTGACCATAGCTTCAGGAGAGCAGGAGACAGCTTACTTTTGGCTCTGAAAAATCCTTTTTGAATAAAGTTTGGAAAACTTAATTTTAGGAACTACAACTCCCAGAATCTCCTAACTAGCATGTCAAGTAGATATGCTAAATGAGGAATTTGGGGAAATGTAGGTCCGAGTCCGAAACACATGGGCCAAATGATGTGGATTCCAGCCATGTTCAGGGCAGAGCATTCAGATGATGCATGCCTCAAATGTGGCTGGAAGCTGTGCTGAGCCTGCATCATCCAAAAAGAACTGAATTGAGAAGGAGGAGAAAGAATTTGCTCCTTCTCATGGCATGGTTCAGGACAGTGGCAGTGATCTGGATATAAAACCATAACTAATGCTCCACTCTCAGCAACATTCATAGGATTATAGTAGCTTGTATATTTTAAGGAACTAATAGGAATGTTTAATTCAGTGTTAGTATTTTACAGTTCATATTTGTATTGTACTGTATTTTTAAATGATGTAATCCTGCTTCGATCCGCTCTATTTGACCTGTCTGTTCTGGGCCATAGTAAAACAAACCTCTCTTTTGAAAGACTATGTATCTATGGAGGAAAATTTTGTATTTGAACATTTATCAGATGGCAGTCCTCTATTGGAAAGCAACTTGTCTTTGAAGCACGTCCAGTTTAAAGATGAAGGCCATCAGAACGATCTGTGATGAGCTTTGAAGTTGCCTGTCAACAGCACCTGGACAACTGAGCAAATGGCCCACAGGGTTCAAATGTCATAGCCTATCCTACTATGATTAGATATATTCTAACAATAATTTCTAAACATGCTTATATAACATAAACTTTCATATACCAGTTTTGAGCAACTCAGTACCCTCCTTGTTCTTTTTTTGATGATGCCTTTCCACTTCTTTGATAAAGCGAAATTAGCCATCTTAAATGCAGTGGGGTTTCCTGTCGCAATGCTGCAGCTCTTTGCCTCTTCCTAAATTATTCTGTACCAATTACTGCTACATTGGCCTCCAAGGATAAGAAGAGGAGGCAGGCACAACTCTATTGTGCCTGGGATCAGGACCTGATGAAAAGCATCCACCCTAGCCACCAACACTGTCATCTCAGAAGGAGAGAAGAATAGGCAGATAGGCACAGCTTCATTGTGCCCAGATCCAGCAGCTGATGAAAGGCCACCTTCCATATTCCAACTGCCACTGCTGTGGCCACCAAAGGAGAGAAGAACATGCAGGCACAGCTCCATCATCCCTGGGCCCAGTAACTGATGAAAGGGCCACCTTCCATATTCCAAATGTTACTACTGTGTCCTCAGAGGGAGAGAAGAACAGGCAGCCACAGTTCCATCATGCCTGGGCCCAGCAGCTGATGAAAGGCAATCCAAATGTCCTTGATTACACAATTTTGCAGTTTGTAACATTTTGACATCAAGGACATTTGTAATTCATTTGTTAGATTCCAGCCCCACTTTTTACCCAATTAAACCTCAAAATAGCCTCAGAATCTTCCTTCCTTTTGTGTCCCTAATAAAACTACCTTTTAAACCAGATCGTAAATTGGTTTGAACCATTTCAAACAACCCTGGTTCCCACTTAAACCAAATTGCTGAAGCGATTCTGAGAGGGAGGCCATGTGCTAGACTCATTTAACCCGTGTCTTTTTGACACTGATGTTTTCAGTGTCTATTTCGATAAATCGATTCCACGTAAGTGTGAACCAGATGCGGATCGGAATCGACTTAAATTTGCCTTTCAGCCAGCTGGAGCAAGTCCATTTTGAATCAACTAATGCATGAATGTGAACCACAAGTGGATTATTTTGGAGGGGGAAAATGCGATTGGGGCAAATGTAGTGGGAACCATGCTCGGCTGTTGAATCAATCCATTGATTTGGAGCGCACACCAATTCATCTGTGTGGGAATGAGGTCAGAATATAACAAAACAAGGCTGTCTAGCAAGATTACCAACAACCAAGAAGGATTCTTTTCTTCGGACTTCTGTCTTTCTTTGGCAGATCTCCTCTTGCATGAGAACTACATTGCCGGAGGTATCATAATATCTAAAATACATATCAAGAGTGAGATGTGTCCTTGTAGTCGGTGTTATATACTAACCATTTCTTCTCTTTCAGTGTTTGCTTGCATTCAAAGCAGCCTGCTTCCTTGATACTTATTACACTTTTGATAAATTAACAGCAATTATGTCTGCTACAAATGGGCAGGCCTCCAAAACATCTGGTCAGAGTGGGTCAGGACCGTCCCTTTGCTCTTCTCTGAAGAACAGTTGGGGCTGATGCAGTTGTGAGCATTAGCATTCCCAAGGGAATGTTACTTTACCTAATGTACTGGCTGAATAGCACGCTTCACTTCCACAACACCTGCTTACAGACTCTGAGCTGCCACTCAAATCCAAGCCAGTAGAGCATGGGAAATTGGGAACAGTGGGGGAAGCACACACCATAGAACTGGGCAAGAAAAGCAGCACAATGACAGGACCTAAGAAACATGAAAAAATGAAGGCCTGTGGAAGGCTAGGAGGATGGGGAGATAAAAAAACGGAAAATGTTTTTGGATGGAATGATTGAAGCAGGCTTTTATTTATGAATAGGTATATTGGGGATTTGCACTTCAACTAACAAATGAAAAGTTCCTTTGATTATTATTAGCATCATTATTTCAGGTTTTTTTTTTCCTGTTCAGTGCTACTGGTGTGGGGGAGAAGGTCATTTTACCTTTTGTGACCTCTTGCCACAGTTACATTAGGAGCCTTCAGAGTAACCATTATTTAGCTCAAATACGGAGAGCCCCAGCATGGCCCAGTGGTTTGAGCATTGGACTACAGTACTGGAGACTAGTGTTTGATTCCTTGCTCATTTGTGAAACCCACTGGGTGGCCTTGGGCAAGTCACATGCTCCCAGTCTCAGGGGAAGGCAATGGCAAACCTCCTCTGAACAAATCTTGCTATTTCTTAGATTGTATGACATAGGCAGGTTTACTCTTTTAGATTTATTGTTTTTATGCACAGCACTGTGCAAATCTCTCTCTCTCTCTCTCTCTCTCTCTCTATATATATATATATATATATATATATATATCCCATTGATAGGGTCACCAGAAGTTGGAAATAACTTGAAGGCACACCACCACAACAACAATAATAACAACAACAGTGGATAATTAGCAGATAGCCCTTGCTGATTTTTATTACACTTGGCCTTCCACATTTGTGGCTTCGACTCTTGTGGCTTTGATTGTTCATGGATCTGATTAATATAATCTCTAGAAATCTCTAGGTCCTCCAGCATGACTCTGTAGTTAGCTTCTGTCAAAATTTGTGCTGGAGGACCTAGTGTTTCCTAGAGAGAGCACTTCTCTAGGCATTTGTAGCCAACCCCACCCCACCCCGTGAAATGTAATGGTCAACTTCTGGAAGATGTTGACCGTTTAATTTCCCTGGAAGACCTAGAGATTCCTAGAGAGGTATTCTCTTAGACAATTTTTTTTTTATTTGAGGTTTTTCCATTTTCACAGGGTTCCTGTGCTTCTAACCTCATTGAATGTAAAGGGTCTAGTATAGCTCTTACTTTTTCACCCATAATTTGAGCATTAATCAATTTTGGTTCCTGAGAAACAAAGGAGACAAAATAAAATGTTGTAGGCATGTGAGAGACTGGTGAAGGAGCAAAACTGAAGCTTATCAATGTTCTTCATTTTCTACCTCCTAGCTCATTTCAACTGCTGTATCCTCTAAGCTGTCTGTGTGGCTGTCCCAGGCTGTGAAACTCATTTTCAAGGGAGGCTAAGCTAACCTCTTTCTAGGCTGCATCTACACGGCAGAATTAATCCAGTTTGACATTGCTTTAACTGCCAAGGCTCAATCCAGGCATTTGGAGTTTTGTGAGCTATTTAGTTATATCTGTCAGAGAGCTCTGGTGCCACAACAAACTACAAATCTCAGGATTCCATAGGATGCAGCCATGATGGTTAATGTGGTGTCGAATTACATTAATTCTGCAGTGTGGGAAGAGTCCTAGTGGCTTTCTACTAGCAGGCAAAGTCATTGTATTCAGTAAGGCTTTCAGTAATTCAGCTGATAAAGAGGCTTTTACCAAGTTAGTGCTGCCCACTTTTTACTGGTATGTTTTAAAAATATTTTAATATATAGATATTTAAATTGCTAACTTTCAACACAGTTTTAATGTTATAATTAGTTCAGTTCTTAATTTTATGTGTCTTTGAATCTTATATAAATTAACTAACTTAATATAATTTTAAATAATTAATGTAATATTCCAACCAATTGCTAATTTAAATGTAACTTTCTGAAAGCTTTTACCTGTATCTCTTACCTGTATCTCATATGTATCTCATATCAATACCAACTATAATCAAATTGTGACCTGCCTTGGATCCTAATTCTGGAAGAAAGCCAGAATAGAAGTCAAATAAAGATATAAATAAGTATAAATAAATAATAGAAATATTTTTATTCCACATAAATATGCATTTTATCTTTTAAATATTCACATTTTGGTGCACATTTTAAAAAGTACCTAATTTTGCCCTGTTGAGGAAGATGTGTATGTGTGTGTGTAGTCCCCCTGCATACACATTTTCTCATGAGCCTTTTAAAACATATGGGGCCCGTTCCCACTTACTGGAAAATCCATTTCCTGAACTGATTCCTGAAACCGGTTCTGAAAAACATAGTTCCCACTATTTTTGCGCTGGTTTCAGGAATCGGTTCAGGAATTGGCAAGTGGCAGGGGCAGCATGATTGCTCAGCCCATCTCTGGCCTCTCCTGGCCCCAAAATCCCCAGCCCAGCCTCCTTACCGGCTTCTTTGGCCACTGACTGGCTTTCCTGCGGCCTTTTAAAAAAAATTTCCACTGCCGGGGAAGCCAGAAGAAGGTCACAGAGAAGTTGGGGGAAAGCCAGGAAGGAGGTTGCAAGGCTTCTGGCTTCTCTGCAACCTCCTTCCGGCCTCCGTGGCCATGGGAAATTTTTTTTAAAAGGCACAGGGAAGCTGGTCAGGGCTAGAGGAGCCGGTAAGGAGGCTGGGCTGAGGATTTGGAGTCCAGGGGAGGCCATGCCAGCTGCCCCCCAGGTGGGCTGCCAGTGGGAACCAGGGCAGATTCGAATCTGATTAGATCTGCCTGGTTCCCACTTGGGCTGAATCAATTTATTTCTAAATAAATCGATTCAGCCCCTCAAACACCCCATTTTTCCAGCGTCTTTTTGACATGGGTTAAATGGACACAAATGGTCAAAAAGCATGCCCCCCCCCCCTTTCTGAATTGATTTCTAAAATCTGATTCAGTGGGAACCATGCCTGTTTAACCTGGATCCTGAACAAGGCCATGCATTTGTAAGTGCAGAGACAGAATGGTAAGCTTACACAGGTTTCTGGTTACAAATTATATTTGGTTCTTTATTTCATTCTGCAGTTGTAAAATGAGAAAAAACTGGTATTTATTTGAAAATTCAAATAAGTTTTCACTGAATAAATTGAAATATTAACCATCTTAATATAGGCCATTAGCAGAATACTCTGGAAACAGGCAGGTGTATTCTGCCTCTGAAGATCCCTAAAAGTTCCTCCTGTTATCTGGGAACTCCAGAGCGATGCCAGGCAGCTGTTCAGATGTGTGTACCATGGCACCAGCCAACTGCTGCCACTGCTGGTATGGACCACTTCTTCTGAGGCCAGAAATGAAGTGCCCAGCATCAATCACATGGCTGGGCACCTTGTTCACCTTAAACTTAACAGGACAGTTTATATGGGAGAAGGCGATCGTGTAGATAACTTGCACCCAAACCATGCAGGGCTTTAAAGGTAACAACCAACCAACAATTTCTACCTGGAATGATTTTACTATTTGTGTAGTGTGAAGTTTTTGCTCAAAAATAAAATTTCTTTTAAAATTCCCAAAAGTTTCCCCTAAAGGAAAATAATAACAATAAGCTGCATAAAAACTCTTATCTTCTCATCTAGGAAGAGAAATGTTCATTTTCATGTGCACGAATGAATTAAATGAAGATTAGTATCCCTAAAAGACATTAGATTATGTATTACGCCTACATCGGTGTGGCCGTGTCATTAACCAGGAGCTATCTACCTTTAATTTGAAGATTATACCTGGGACCATTCCATGTCTTTTAGTCTTTAACTTATTCCACATCAATTATTATATTATTAATAGAGTTAATATACTGTAGGAAGGGATTGATTCATTATTCATAGGCTCTGCATTTTTCTTAAGAAAAGTAAGACTTCTTCTCTTTTGTCACCTCTCAGCTGCACAAAAGCCAACAACATCTTCTTGTGTCGCTTCTCAATCAGGGATGGGTAACTCTTGCTATTATCGACGGAGACCTTTTCAATTGTCCTGTTAATTGCTCTATAAACCTACTGCCCAGATGGAAGTAAGGCAGTTTCATAAAAGTCATAATGACAAGCATATAAATTAAATGGGGTGGAGGAGAGAGAAGAGAGAGAGAGAGAGAGATGAGTATGAGGTAACTATCTACAAAGAGCAGCTTTTGTTCTCTGCCTCATCTCACTGGCTTCCTAATTTCCTCAGCCCCTGCTGCTGGTGGTTTGATTGACTGCCTTTACTGTTGCCACTACAAGCCATACAGTATATCATCTGGAGCTAGTAAGTTCTTATGTCCAGAATGATTGGACAGTTCATTTTTGATATACCCTCGTGTCAGACGAGTGCATCAATCTGGTTTATACACTGAACACCCACTGAGTCCTGTTGGTGTCAAAGCTTCTCTTTCACCCAGCCAGGCCTACAACTAAGACCATGGTGGCCTGAATTGGTTTTCATACATCTATTAAACCTGCCATGATGTAATCACTAGAGTGACAGCATCCCATCAGTTGAATCACAAAATTAACCAGCAAACACTTGAGATTACTAAGCGGTGAGGGGGACAACGTGAAATGATGAAGGCATCTTTTGATCAGTGGGGGGAAAATTAAGGATGTCTATGAGGGGTACAGTGTGATGAAAGATGAGTTTGGAGAGAATCATAACTTGGAAATGGTACACATTTAGACTATGGATCACACCAGCTTGCTGTCTCACTGCAGTTGGATTAGTTTAAGGAAATGGAAACATCTGTTACATTGAGTATGGATGTCTGAAAATGGATCATAATCCAGTAGGATCCAAATGGCAGGTGTATTGTGTTCCAGTCTAGGGAAACCTAGGTAACTTTATAATGATTTACTTTATTTATTATTACTTTATTTCTTCACATTTTTCAAATGGTCTCAGGGTAACCACTCTTTAGATGAAAATGTGCACTTATTTAAAAATGTGATCAGCCAGCCCTACTTCTCTTTCCTTTCAA
Source organism: Sceloporus undulatus (assembly GCF_019175285.1). Taxonomy (NCBI): domain Eukaryota; kingdom Metazoa; phylum Chordata; class Lepidosauria; order Squamata; family Phrynosomatidae; genus Sceloporus; species Sceloporus undulatus. The sequence goes on along the minus strand of NC_056522.1, from coordinate 357,617,155 downwards.
TCTGCTCTGTGGGACCCTGGACCCCAGTTGTCCTACCCGGATGGACCTGATGCAATGTCTAGTTCCCAATCAGTTATAGTAAGCTGTCTCATTAAAGCACATTGCTATGACCTGAATGCAATGTCCACATTTTCAAACAGAAGAGGAAACGAAAGACGCAAGTAGACCACAAGTTGAACATGAGTCAACAGTGCGATGCGGCAGCTAACAATGCCAATGCGATTTTAGGCTGCATCAATAGAAGTACAGTGGTGCCTCGGGTTATGAAATTAATTCGTAACGCGGCCGCTTTCGTAACCCGAAAAGCCTTCGTAAGCCGAATTGCCATAGGCGCTAATGGGGAAAAGCCGCGATTCCGTGCGAAAAAGCCGAAAAAAGCACCAAAAGTTTTTTCGTAACCCGAGAAAACATTCGTAACCCGAAACAATAATTCCCTATGGGATTTTTTCGTATCCCGAAAATTTCGTAACCTGGGTATTTCGTATCCCGAGGTACCACTGTATAGTGTCTAGATCAAGGGAAGTAATAGTGCCACTATATTCTGCTCTGGTCAGGCCCCACCTGGAATATTGTGTCCAGTTCTGGGCACCACAATTCAAAAAGGACATTGAGAAACTGGAGCATGTCCAAAGGAGGGCGACTAAAATGGTGAAAGGTCTGGAAACCATGCCCTATGAGGAACGACTTAGGGAGCTGGGGATGTTTAGCCTGGAGAAAAGAAGGTTAAGAGGTGATATGATAGCCCTGTTCAAATATTTGAAGGGATGTCATATTGAGGAGGGAGCAAGCTTGTTTTCTGCTGCTCCAGAAACTAGGACCCGAAGCAATGGATGCAAACTGCAGGAAAAGAGATTCCACCTCAATATTAGGAGGAACTTCCTGACAGTAAGGGCTGTTCGACAGTGGAACAAACTCCCTCGGAGTGTAGTGGAGTCTCCTTCTCTGGAGGTCTTTAAGCAGAGGCTGGATGGCCATCTGTTGGGGATGCTTTGATTGTGATTTCCTGCATGGCAGGGGGTTGGACTGGATGGCCCCTGTGGTCTCTTCCAACTCTATGATTCTATGATTCTATGCCTACCAGTAATTTCCACTGCCATTTCACTCATATGGCAGTCCCAATGATCCTAGAGTAGCCTGCTGCATTGAAGGCTTTATTATGTGGCTTTTTTGTCTCCACTGCATGCCAACTGTAGTTTCACTCCCCAAGGCCTGGGATAATGACCACAAGTGAATTGTTAATTAGTGATTTGAGCAGGCTTTTAGAAATGGTCCAGAAAGATAAATTCACATTTCTACTGTATTATTTGCACTTTTTAAAGTATTTGATTAATGTTTTACTAATTGCCCAGCAATAATAATTATTCATAGCACAGATGAATTTCCTTAAAGCCCTAAGACTGATGCTGGATATATTATTGTCATTGACAATTAAAATGGGAAAGAACCTCTCAAATGGAACTTGTCATGCCAGCATTCATAGCCCTTTATAATTTCTCTGTATTAATGTAAGTGAAAGAATGGTCTACTATCTGAATCTATAGATTTAACTATACTGTGATATATATGACTTGTACCATTAGGAGGATATTTGAGCAGCCTGTTTCCTGTTCATTGCTTGTCGCTCTGGCCCCAGACTTATTCAGGTTTTGAAAGTGTGGAAAAAAAAGCTAGATATCTATTTCAACATTCCCGCTTCTACTCACAAATTCACTATGGGTGCATCTGCACTGTGGAAATAATGCCATTTGATACCATTTTTACTGCCATGGCTGAATGCCATAGAATCCTGGGATTAGTTGTTTGTTGTGACACTATTGCCATTGCCTTCCCTTGAGGCTGAGAGAGTGTGACTTGCCCAAGGTCATCCAGTGGGTTTCATGGCTGAGTTGGGAATCAAACTTGGTCTCTACAGTCCTAGTCCAGCAGTCAAACCACTATACCACGCTGGCTCTATGCCCCGTGTAATGGATTAAAATAGCTCACCTCATGCTCCAGATGAGTTCTTGGAAGATCCAGAGTCCTTAGTTGTGATGATGGACAGCTATTTACAATGCATCCTGTTGTGCCACAGAGCTCAATGGCAACAAATCAATTCCTCTGAGGCCAGAATGAGGCCCAAGCCATGTGATCTACGCTGGGCACCTCCTTCTAATTTCAGAGTGAGCAACTCACCACAGCAGTGGGTGCACTTGGTGGCACAGCAGGATATGCATGTGAACAACTACCTGACAACACAATAGGAGTGCTCATGTAAGGGGGCATATCGGGGCAGCTCCATGATCAGAATACCCCAGGCTGTTCCTGGAGTATTCTAGTCCATGAAGGAACAGCACATGTAGCAAGCAAATAGGCACAAACATGAGCATTTCCATGTTTAGGAACAGTGTCCATATCTCTTGAACTCTCTTTACTCCTTAGGATATGAGGAGAAATTCCAATTAGGCAGTGTTGACTTGACAAGTGTGTTTTTGTGTGTTCTTCATTGGCTTGGGTTGTGTTTTACTTGGATGTCCTATTCTGTCCAAATGTGGTTAATGATTGTAGTCAATCACACTTATTGGCACGCACATTGAACATGGCTCTTGTAACATCACCAGGGCCAGCCTGGTATGACATCACAAGGGCTCATCCTTGCTGAAATCCTTTGGCCTTGGAATCTCAGGGCTTTGGATAGTTCTCACTTCACAACCATAGTTGGGACTAACTGTGTCCCTTGACCTTGGCTAGAGTAGATGGTTTAGAATTTTGCTCATTCACCAACGTTTGCAACTTTCTTTATAAAAAGGATGGAAAACACTTGAGAGTTAAAGAAAAACACGTGTGAGAGAAAGTGAAATTTGACAGCTTTGCCAATTTCTAGTCACAGCATTCCTGGAGCAGCAAATGTGTTCACTCATTGTACCTAAATATGTGTGTGTGTATCACATATGGGCATCTTCCATAAACTACAGTAATCAGATATTTTAAAAGCTTTCTTGTTAAAACAGCTTTATCATTGTTACACATGGCAAGTTTAGATGCATCACTTTCTTTCTTTTCTTCCAAATGGTGCATTATGGTATTACCTGTTGCAAGGAGATGTGATTAACATTGTGTGGGCCCTATGGCATTCATTCTTTTTTTAAAGGCTCCCTAATCCCTGCTTAATTTTATGAACTGTCAAAATGATTCTAAATATCTCTCCAGTTTGCATTTTCACCTCAGGACAGGAGTCCAGAGGTATGGATTTGTTGTACAACAGTGGACTTTAGGCAATTTTCATCTTTTAATGCCTGCAGCGTCCGAGGTTGAATTTGTAATAATCACCAGATTATCTCTGAAGGATCTCTCGCTTATACTTGCAAATGGTTCTGCAGGAAAATGCAAAAGATAGGGAAGGAAAAATAATTGATTAGAAGCAGGAGATCATTTTGTCACATAATCCCAGATGGAAAAGAAAACAAATGCTGATATGCTTTCTTCCCTCCATTTCCACCCCCCCCCTTTAATGACAGTATGAAGATAGTGTAACAGGAAAGACCAGTTCTTGAGACATTCTGACAATATATATATATATATATATATATATAGTAGAGAGAATAGACTGAATCTCCAAATAGACTGAGATTTTTGCTGCTGCTGTATGGCAGTTGTGGGTAGGCCCAGAGCTTTGGAAAGTAACTTTGTTGGGTTATAATATGTCCATATAGCTACCTCCGCCCATGCCAGGATCTCCTGTGGCCAGACACCTGTGTCCTACTGCTACTACATGTGGCAAGACACTTAGTACTGCAGATCAAAAGCTTTCTCTGGCTATAATGTGCTTTCATAAGATGTACACCCACTCAGGAAGGCCATAATTTTGCATTTCTAGCTGCATGGGATGATGTTCTTGTAACATCCTTGAAACTAACTGAGAGAAAGAAGTTGGTAGCATAAACTTTCGTAGACTTACCATATATACTTGACTATAAATCATACATATGTGAAGGACAGATTTTGAGGCCAAAGTTATGAGTTTTGATAGGATCCGTGGACAAATTGATGTTTAAACTTAGGGGCATATAACTAAAGATCTAAAGCATGAAGCAAGGGAAAACAATGCCAAAGAACTTACAACATTTCATCAAGCATAACTGTTTTCACTGTTCATGATTTATTATGTACAAATTCTGCACATGGTTGTTTGTGCAGAAAACTGCATTTTCTGCAAGGAAAATGATATTTCAACACAGAAATATAAACTCCTGCATGCTGTTTTCTATGCAAATAAACCATGTGAAAATTTTATCCAAAAGAAATCCCCAATGACAGCATTTTCTGTGCAGAAAGTATTTTTGGTGCAGGAATTGATATTTCTGAATTGAAATGTTTCTTTCCAAATAGAAAATGCTGTTTTCTGCACAAAACATCCATGTTCAGATTTTATATAGAATGGGTCTCAAATGGTGAAGAGTCTTGTTAGTCCAGGATTCTTCTTGTCAGGGTTTCTCAACACTCAAAAACATATTTTTGTTTGTTTTTTGTATATTTTCAAATATTCTTTCTATCTCTATGCAGAAGGTTATGCTGTGGCATTGAATAGAGACCAGAAGGGTTGTAAAATCACTTCTAATTTCATTTTTTTTTTAATCACGAGAAAGGTTGGATTGTTGGGGGGACTAAGAGTGTGTGTGTGGGAGGGGAGCCATATGTGGTTTGCAGACGTTTTGAATGACTAGGAGGACAGACAAAAAAGACTGATAAATTAGGTATCAAAACAGTATGACTCATGAAGTCATATTTGGTTTGTTTCCTTCTATAAACTCTTTGACAATTACATATTGTCACACTGAACATTCAAACACACACTCCCCCCCCACCCCCATCCCCCACCAGGTAGATAGGAAAGTGTATTATCACCTGCTAGGTTGAGATTAGATGTCCAACAACCCCTTTCTGACCTTGAGTGTAGTCCATAAATATTTAGTGACAACCAAATGAAAAGTCAGAGAATCAGAATTTAAAGTTGCCATCTTTGGAAAAAGAGAGGACACAGATGACAGGGAAACACTAGTGTCAGAAAGACAGATGATCAAAATACGTATCTGTATCAAAATACAGAGAAACATTAGGTAGTTATCAATCATTAATGGTATCTGGAATAGATGAGATTGAGGAATATTATTCTGTGTGTGCATGTGTGTATGTGTGCCTGTGTTTTGTTTGGACAATGTGTTAAGTGGAATAACTTACAAGCTATGTTAGCATTCATCTCTTATAAGCCTTTTGTTAACAGGTTAGCACTCAACCAATTCACATATCCGAGGCTTTATTCATTATTAATCAAAAGAGTTAAAAAGTCGATCCAATCTGGTTATATACAGTAGTTCTTGTGGTTTTCAAACCTTTAAATATTTAATGGTGTCATCGCTTTCCCAGTGGATGTCAGCCAAGCAGAATGTCTGGTATCAGAATCCCACTGGGTTAAAAAAGAAAAGAAAAAGTAGCAACTAAAGAAGATGATGATGAAGAAGAAGATTTTTTTTCCCAATAAAAGCAAACCAAGCTATTGTATTATTGCTGTTTTCTGCAGAGAAGATTTCAAAGTCTACAACGGACATTGCTGAAATATGAAAGTAGTGATGGGATTTTTGTTTCTTTTAAAAATACAAAAAATGTGCATGCATAAAGGATATGACTGCAACTTCACAATTGTTTATATATGGCTGTCCAGAAGAAGTTCCAGTCCAGTTCAGTTTGCACATTAATGTACTTGTAAAGGGCATGAATTCTCACAAGAAAATGACTAAACTGAAGTTGTCATACTATGGACATATCATGATGATGTGACTCCTTTGAAAAGACAACAAAGATGGACAAAGTGGAAGGCAGTGAGGAAAAGATGAAGACCATACTATAGGTGGTTTAATTCCAGTCAAGGAAGCCATGGCCCCGAGTTTGCAATGCCTGAACCAATTCATAACTAGGAAGTGTGAAAATCACTGATCCACAGGGTCACCATAAGACATATTTGACTTGATGTCAAATAGTAACAGCAAAAGAGCAAAGTCAGGACAAAGATTAGTGGATTATGACATGCCAGTTTTAAGCTAAGGAAAAATTGAATAGATTTTGGGCATGCTCAGTGTAGACTATACAGATTCTTATCTAGAATCCTCAGAACCCTCCAGAATGTAAAGTCAATGGTTTCAGTCAATGGCTGAATGAGGAGCATGGTCATGGTGGTATTAGTGCTGCACACATTCCTGCATACATAAGAATTTATTCCACACAAAATGTACATGCGGTTTTATTGCACATAATGGTCTGTCAGAAGGCACGTCAGGGAATAGGCATTTACTACCCCAAAATCTCAGGTTCACAGCTTGGGTGTACTCCTGGATTTGGATCTCACGCTGGATGCCCACATATTGGCTGTGGCCCAGAATGCTTCTGTGAGGTCAAAGCTAGGGTGCCAGCTGTGGCTGTATTTTGGTAAGTTAGATCTGGCAACAGTGGCACATGCCTTGATTATACCCTGTTTGGACTATTTTATGTGGGGCTGCTTTTGGAAACTGTTTGGAAACTGTGGGTGCAAAATACCAAAGCCAGGTAGTTGACCTGGGGTTGTTACAGGGATCATGCCACTCCCTGTTGAACCAGCTCAATTGGCAACCAGTTTATTTCTGAGCAGAATTTGAAGTGCTGATTTTGAGCTCTGCACAACTTGCATTCACACTGTCTGAAAGACCATATCTCATATGAGCCAATTGGAGATTTGAGGCCTGCAGAGAAGAGCGTTCTCTCAGTTTCGCCACCTTCAAAGGCATAGTTGGTGAGGATTCGGGAGAGAGCCTTCTCAGTGACTCTTCCTAGACTGTGGAAATACCTTCCACAGAAGGTCTGTTTGGTTCCCTCCCTGCGTTCTTTCTGGAGGCAGGTGAAGTTATTTTTATTCATGCAAGCCTTTAGAATTTGTGTGTGTGTGTGTGTGTGTGCGTGTATATATAAAGTGGTGTGTTGTATTTTTTAAACTTCATTGGACATTATAATTTTAATTATGTCTTAAGATTTTAACTTTTTTTAATCATAAGTTTTTATTATTGTTTAATTTCTTTTAAACTTTTAAAGCCTGATCTTTTAAAACTATTGTAAGCCACCTTGAATCCCAACTTGGGAGAATGGTAAGATATAAATAAAATAAAATAACTTCACCAGAGTGTGTCCCCTGTTACAGTCATCCCCAAATCTAAGGCTTTGGTCCTGAAATTTCAGAGCCTGGGATAACCCTGACCTGGCCTATGACCAGGAAAACCCATACATGTGCCAAAGGACCCCCATTTTTATAACTGCTCCAAGGCCACATCCACATTAATCTGGCCTTGCCACCAGGGATCCATTCTGTCTGCTATATTATTTAACTCCAGTTTTGGGTAACAGAGCCAAACAGAGGCCAGTACCTGAGATCTGTTAGGTGAGGAGATAGAAACACAAGGAGGCAGATTTTTTTTTTTTAAAGCATGAAGGCTAGAAGGAAAGCAAGCAGGATACAGGAAAGCAAGTCAGACATATGAACACAGATGGAAGTAATGAACTGACAAGACAACCAGAATCTTGCTGTTCTCCAGATGTCACCTGGAAACATTTATATTCAAGCCAGGTCAGGAAAAACAAATAAGGTACCTTGGGTTAAAGCTTGAATTTGGAATGGATATGATTCTTCCTAGAGCTGGAATTTAACTTTTTACTACCTTGTTAGGTTATTCATTTGCTATTTTTTTTCTAGTGGTTTCACCAAAATTTCTAAATTTCTCAATTAGTGCTGAAATTAAAAATGTGCTTTAGTTAATTATGCCATTAGAATTTGTTAATGTTATCCTTCTTTCACATTAAGAAAACAGGAAGGCCTGCTGCCTCAGAAGAGTAAATATTAGTACTGGAATAAATGTACAGTTGACCCTCCATATCCATGTATTCTACATCCATGGAAACAACCATCCGTGATTTGAAACTGTTTTTTTAAATAATAAATTTCAAAAACCAAATGTTGATTTTTCCATTTTATATAAGGGATACCGGTTTACTCCCCCACTGTATATAATGGGACTTGAATATCCACAAATATTGGTATCCATGGGAGATCCTGGAACGAAATGCCAGCCCACCAAGGGCCCACTGTATCACATGGTTATGTTATTAAATAGACTAACCTGTGCTATTTCTTTCAGAAGAGGGCAGGAATGTGTGTGTGTAAAAGAGAAAGAGAGCGAGAGAACTTTCTAGAGCAAAGAAAAACTAGATTTGGGAAAGAAAGCAAAAAGAAGTATGGAAAACAATTTTTAAAAGTAGGATTTGGAAAGAAATGGAAACAAGATAGGAGAGAGTGGCATCTGGGTAATGTAGTCAATTTTAAACAATATGGATCCTTTTAGAATGTCAGATCTGTTAAGCCTCAAAAGGTTTGTATGAAATTTTTCTGAATGGCCCCAGGTCAGTATGATGATGCCGGCTGTGGAATCCTGTTCTTTATAGGTGTCCAAGGAATATCTGGACAGGAATCCAGTTGTGGATACATTTATATACAGAATTCTTGTGGACATGTTTAAACGTCCCACCTTGGGATGGCTATTGACTAAACTGTTAATTTTTAAAACATGCATCTGAAGAAGATGACTCAAGTCGATTAAGGCTCATGCTACCACCTTCTCTCTTTCAGTTCATTTCAAAGGTCCTACAAGATCCCTTTGCATGCTAATTTTTAAAACAGTAAGGCTTAAATTCAATTTGTAGTCCCAATTATTGTAGTCTCAGTCAATCAATGAATGGAAAGTCGATATTTATGGAAACCCTAATGCTTCACAAAGGCTCGAAACACGTGGGAAACAAGGCGGCTTCTGGCTGCTTTGGGGGAGTGGTGTTTACATGACACATTATTATTATTATTATTATTATTATTATTATTATTATTATTATTATTTCTTTATATCACACCTCTCCCTAATGATAGAGGTGGGTTAACAATACGACAAAATAACAATGAGTACATAATACATAAAAACCAAAGCCACATAATCCTCTACCCCTAAACCCCCTCCTTACCTTAAAACATACAAAAATAAAAACAACAACAGTATAAAATGCTGGTTAAAATTAATTAAAAATGCATGCCCCTAAAATGCCCAGTAGCCACGCTGAGGCTACACCTAGCCGGAAAAAGTCAGCCCAAAAAGGAGCGGATCTAATTTGCTCCTGCCGGTGGCTCATGTAGGACTGCAGTGGTGGCCCACTTTGGAAGCAGGCCATGTGGTTGCTGAGATTTCAGCGCAATCAGGGCCAGAGGAGCCAGAGGCCACTCCTTCTGGGCCATCTGCTGCAGTCCTAAGTTAACTTTAGGCACAGGACAGATGGGCTCAATAGGGTGCCCTCGTCATGTGCGAGGGGCGATGCTTCCAGACGCCCCTCGTCCCTCACATGTGACGAGGACGTCAAAATGGTGGCACCCTGTACAGATGGGTGCCGCCATTTTGACGCGACAGACGCTTAGCGTCCGCACATTGCAGCGCCATAATGACATCGTGAGTGCGCCATTGTCGCACTGCGGCATCATTATGGTGCTGCAAAAAGAAACTGCTTTTTGCGGGTTCTTTTTGCTGCGTGTGGAAGCTGCTTTGTCCGCTGCAGCTTCCTCGCGCAGCAAAACAAGGTGCCGGCAGACTACCTTGAGTGGTCTGTACCAGGCTTTCGTTAGGTTTAGCAATTACCAGTAGACTTAGGCTTCAATTCCCAAATAGAGATGGTGTGTGTGTGTGTGTGGGGGGGGGATTTGACAGAGGAAGCATTAATCTTTAGGGTGGTTCAACATACTGGGCAGTTGACAGCCCAAATAATGGCCAGTTTATCAAGAAAGGCATTTTTTTCTTTCACTCTCACTTTTCTTTCTTTCTCTCTATCACTTTTAGGTGACCAGCTAGTATGGTGGGCTATCTATTGTACTGCTGACTGGGAGACCTGGGATTAAGGGATAACTTGGGTTCCCAGGCCAAACCCAACAGATACTCAAGTTCAGATATTTAGTCTTTGAACAGGAGACAAGGTCACAGTTCAGTACCACTGAAGAGTTGAACTACCAGCAGTGACTCCAGAGGATGGATGCTGGTCTGCCCATCTGGTCAAAGGTGATGTGCCCTAATCATGCCTCCAGCAAGGTAGAAAAGATGAAAAGGCTCTCGGAGCAAAGCAGAGGTAGAAGAAGGGCACCCTTTCAAGTCACTGTGAAAAGAAGCACAGTTGTGATGAAATACAGCTTTCTTAGAGCAGAGCAATGAACAATCTTCAAAAGAGAAAGAACGTTTTTGAATGTATTTTTATTTCTGTCTGATTAATTTATACCTTGTGATGCTAGTTAAAAGTTTTATAAATCAGGGGCAATATTTAGAGGCCTTGAAAAGACATTTTCTTTAAAAAATATTTTTCCAGCAGTATTGAAGAATAAATAAGAGCATGCCTTTGGAATAAAGGAAATTGCTTTGGTCCTTTTCAGTCCTAGCACCACACAAAAGGGAGGTTTCTAAAAGTCAGCCAAGTAAATGTAAGCAAGCAGCAACTGCTTTTTTACATTATTTCAGCTTTATTAATAGTTTAGGTTTTTTTCTGCAGAAGAAATCGGAGGGTAACAATTAAAGATTAAAATTTACAAGAAAATTAAGCGGAAGCCTTTCAGAAAACAGGAAGCATTCTTCTTTCATTTGCAGGATACGTAATCACATTGGTTCTCTTATGAGTTGGAAAGGGTTCTCTTCCTTTTAGACACCTCATTCCTAGCTTCAAAAATGATGTGATGCATCGGAACTGTATTCTCCCCTCCATGCTTCTTCTATTTTTGTGCTGACATCAGCAATTTGACCATGATCTGTTGAAACTGCATTTCCCTGTTACATTCAAAACTCGGAACTGTGGGTTATTATTTGTTTATAACTGGGAGCTTAAAGACCTGTTTCTTTAGCATTTAGATTACACATTAGAAAACTGACTTTAAACTAGGGTTGCCATATCCCGCCGGGGGCCGGGACAATCCCGGTTTGGGCGGTGCTGTCCCGGTCCGGTTTGGCGCCCAAACCGGGACGGCCCCGCCCACCGCGGCCACCTCGGCCCCCGCGGCAGCTCCAAGGCCTTGCTGAGGCCTGGGAAGGCTCTCCGCGGTTGGAGCTCCAGCCGCAGCGAGCTCCCCTCCGGGCCCCAGCGAGGCAGGGAGGAGGAGGAGGCCGCCTTCACCCGGCCATCCCGCGCTGAGGGGCGGGCCCCGCGGCCTGGGAGCCGGCCGAGGCTTCCCTTCAGGCCGGAGGAGAGGGGAGGCCGTTCCCACCGCGGCGATCGCCGTGATGAGGAACAGCCTCCGCCTTTCCCGGTGGGAGCTGGCCTAGCCTCCTCTCAAGGCTGGGAGGAGGGGGAGGAAGCGGCACCGCGGCGATCCGCCGCGATGCCAAGCTTCCCCCCGCCCTTCCGGCCTGAGAGCCGGCCTAGCCTCCTCTCAGGCCGGGAGGAGGGGGAGGAAGCCCGGCACCGCGGCAATCGCCGCGATGCCAAGCTTCCCCGCGCCCTTCCTGGCCTGGGAGCCGGCCTAGGCTTCCTCCCAGGCCGGGAGGAGGGGGAGGCTGCTTGGCACCGCGGCAATCGCCGCGATTCCAAGCGGCCCCCGTTCCTCCTCCCGGCTTGGGAGCCGGCCTAGGAGTCCTCCGAAGCCGGGAGGAGGAGGAGGAGGACAGGGTTTGAAAATGTAGGACTTTTTTTTTATTTCCTAGCCAGGAAATTAAAAAAAAAGTCCTACATTTTCTAACCTGGTCCTACATTTGTCCCGGTTCGGAGATCCTCCATTATGGCAACCCTACTTTAAACCAAAGCCCCCACTGTTTCACATGACATTTGAACAGATTATGATCTCCATATCTCCAAAACCAGTGTGTAAACGGGATCATATTAGGCCAGAACTGAGCTATACCATGAAATATGTCACATTGAGCTCAGAGAACTGACTTCACTCCCACAGGCAAATATAGATATAATATGGAAAGTATGTAATGAGGGAGAGAAGATATATCATTCTGTCTTGGAAATACAGACAGATGCAGCATATGTTTTACATTGCAGTATGGACTGACCAGACTCTTTTGGCTCCATGTCAGTTTCATTGTTCTCTAATCAATTCTATTTCTATAATAATGTATAGTTAGGAAAAAACTGCACAACAATTATCAATATTATTTTAAAAGTTCACATTTTTCACATCCCCCTCCCCCCATTTTTCTATAATCTAAAATGTGGTATTTTTGATCCAAGAACTGAACTGAAAAATTTAGAGAACAGACTTGGCATGATATAGTGGCGTAAGTATTAGACGAGGGTTCCTGACCAGATCAGACCATGCACAAGGCCAAAATGGGTGGAACACATGCCAGTCTGTGCTCCAGGGCAATTATTTTGAATAAAAAGAATTCCCTTTGATTCTGGATCAGTCTGGAAGCTCCAGCAAATACTCTGGGTGTGAGGACTGTGCATACCGGTGAACTGACCAGGGACCTTTTCGGACACATTTTCCCTCTGTTATGGGCATGGGAAGGGGATGCTTGGGGCCATGTGAGTTTGAGAAAAAACACATTTTACCACACCCTTAAGTGTCCTCAAAATGGCCCATTCCATCGCCTGGCACCAAGTCGTTTCCATTCAGTGCTGAGGCATCTCCTTTTCCTCAGTCAGAAGTCTTCCTTTCAAGCTAAAGGACGTGCCTCATCCCTGAATGGAAATGGCTTGATGCTGGGCGATGGAATGGGGCCATTTTGAGGACACTTTGGGGTGCAGTAAAATGAGTTTTTTCTTGGACTCACGCATCCCCAAGTGTCCCCTTCCCATGCTCATAACGGGGAAAAATGTGTCCAATAAGGTCCCAGTAGATCATACAGTAGATAGACCACACAGGTGTCCATGTTTATCCCTGATCCTGCTGATTCTACAGTCCATCTAGTAGGACAGTGGCTATGATAGGAGAAGAGGCAGGATTGGCATCTTTCCTTGAAGCAGACTTGTTTTCATGCACATGCAAACAGTGCTGCTAGTATCAGCCCATTGAGGGTCTTCCCTGCAGATCCAGATCCCTGCAGATCCAGAAGTCCTGATGGTAAGCCAGATTTTCCCCTGCATGGACACAGCCTCTCCGGGAGACCAGAGTTTGAATTTGTACTTGGCCATGGCAACCCACTTGGTGACCTTTGGGCAAGTCACACTCTCTCAGTCTTAGAAGAAGGACCTGACATGAATAAAACTTGCCAAGGAAGCCCAGTGATAGGGTTGCCTTAGATTCACCCTAGGTCAGATATTACTTGATAACAGCTAATTAAAAAGAAAGGATCACTAGATTTTTATCTGCATATTAGTCCTGGAGGTTTGAATTTTTGCACGGCTGTTTCAATTTGTGAAATGCTATTTTCTCAATGCAGAATTTAAGTTAATTTGACAAGATTTTTTTTAAATTAAAAAAGTCCACATAGTGTATATATTATATAATAATAACATGATTATGTGGTATATTACATAAGAAAGCTTATTGGCTTTCACTGAGTCAGGATGAAGTTTCAGCAGAAATTTGCTCTGCACCACAGTGGCAGTGAACAGAATGTCTGAAACTGTGAAATAACAAAAGAGCAATCCTCTCTCTGACTGCAGTACCATGTATATTTTCTTGAGAAGGAGACCCATTTGACACAGGCTGCAGCCACACCACAGCTGACACCACTTTAACTGCCAGAGCTCAATGCTATGGATATCTTGGGTTTGTAGTTTGTTGCGACACGAGAGCTCTCTGACAGAGAAGGCTAAATGTCTCACAAAACTGCAGTTCACAGAATTCTATAGCATTGTACCATGGCAGTTAAAGTGGTGTCAAATTGGATTATTTCAGCAGTGTGGATGCAGCCACAGTGAGTTTTACTGCTAAGGAAAGACACACAGGATTGGGGTGTGTTTCAGAGAGCAGACAATGTCTTAAGAATCAAATCAGTTCAGTTGTGAGGAACAAACAGAATAAAAATTGTCCCCAAAGAGTTTGGAGTACAGGTCCTCCCTACTGCTTTGTGCATTTCATGTCTGCAGTTCTTCTGATTTACACCTGTCCCGTGACTTCTGTCACTTGCCTGGCTGTTCCATTCTCCATCCTCCTCCCTCCCTCCCTCTCTCATCTCAGACCACAGGGGCTGTGAGGCTACACTCTGATCACCACTTTCTCAGTGTGGCACTTCCTCCGGCATGTCGCTCTCGCATGGTGTTTATCTCTCTGAAGGATTGCAACTGTAGATAGAATCAGTGGAACTGTATCTGTCTAGGAGCAGATGTGTACCTTTGCCGCATCATCTTAATTGCCCTGCTGCGGCTCACCTACCAGAAGTCTCTCTCTCGCTCTCTCTTTTATACATTTGCTTTTTTTTAAAGTTTTGCAAATGATTAGCTGAAAAACAGCAGGTTGGAGACTGTAGGCACAAGCTCATCTGGGATCATTTAAACTTGCAAGGCAAGGGATGTATTTCAGTCCCTAACCAACTGGACATAATGGTCTAAGGTCTTTACAATTTAGCCTCAGATCTTCATTTTGTACTAAATTAGGCAAACACTACAGGAGACTAATTTTATCAAGCCTTCCTATGATTGTCCAAACCGAGGGAATAAAACAAAACTGAAAACCACCAATTACTGTATCTTAGGCTACAATCCTAATAATTCATACTTGGAAATAAGCTCTGTTGAATTCAGTAGGTAAACAGAAACAGGGTTAAGCTGTATGCACAATTATGTATTTTTTGCTTAAATGGAAAAGGTGTCATTTGCTTGCATTTTAGTCCCTGCATGAGTATTTTGTGATAAAGTTTTTAAGGGAGCTTATTCTTCAAATATTCCTTTAAAGCACGCAGAAATGATATCTGGAACACAGCTTGGAAGAAGCTAGTGGCTTTGCTGATATAAGGTTTCTGGGAGTTACAGTCCAACAAATAATATTTGATGCCTCTCATCTGAAATTATTCAGATATCCACAGGGTGAAGTCAGTAACAGTACTCATTTCTTCTGTTTCCAGTGAGTCACTTTTTTGAAATCTCCCCATATGAAAATGAATGGAGTACAGTACCAGTTTTGGGGGGAAAGGCAGGGTGCAAATAAAAATGTTGACGACGACGATGACAATGATGATGATAATAGTTGTGTACATGCCCCACTCTCATTCTGAGCAGATTCAAAGAATTCCAAAGGACTGCCCTTGTGCAAAACTATTATCCAAGGAGATTATCACATAAGGCTTTAAAACACTATTAAAGCTACAGAAAATCACCTTTGGCAACACGTATCATATGATGTCATCTCTCTTTCATCACTGATTTGCTATCAGGCATTATTAGAGCATCCCTTTTCATTGATGGGGAAAACCTAGCAGTAAGCTCCCAATTGTGCTTCAGTTTCATTATTCAGTACTCTCCTAGTTGAATACTGTACCCTCTCTTCTGGATATGCTGAGATTCTATGCTTGATCCTTAAAGTTCTTGTAGGACCTCAGTTTTCCTTCATGTAGTGCCTACGTGTTTGAAAGCACTTCTGTTGGCATCTTCATCTGAGATCATTGAGCTGTCCCCCTGCTCATACTATCAGCTCCTTCTTTCCTCCTTCTCCTCTGGAGAAAGGCAAAGATTTGCTCAACAGCTGGGATCCTCACTGTGATTGAACTGCTATCCAGGCTGGTCCTATAGTTCTAACTCTTGGGCTTCTGTCACTCACCTTCTTCTTTTTCCCTTCATGATCTCTCCCTGGATATGGTATTTGGGCCTCATTACCAGATAAGTGATTGTGTTGATCAATGGTTCAGTGTAGTAAATCATGACCGGTGGCAGTTAATATGGAGGAAAGGCCTTTCATCTGCCTCTAGCTAGGCATGGTGCTGCTGTGCATGCTTCATCTCTCCCTCCAGGGAAAAAGTGGTATCTGTTAAGATGGAGGAGGGCCTTTCACATATGAACTCCCTGAACTCCTTCCACCTTCCCAGCTCTCCAGATCATATTCATATCTTACACATACCCTCCTCCTCCTCAGCCTTATTTATTTTGAGTATTTCTACCCTGTTCTTCACCCACAAAGGCTCTCAGGGCAACTTACAATATTTTAATTAGACAGTTCGCTGCCCTCAGACTTACAATCTAAAAAGACAGGACACAAAAGGAGAAGAGAATGGTGATGGGGAAGGAGATCAAGTTCAGCAGTTTTTCTCTCCCCATCAGGCCATGACAGTTGGACTGGAGGGAGGGCTCTTCTTCTTTCTCTGGCTAGGCCCAATGGAGCTGGCCTGCCCCTGTCTCCTTTTCCTCAGGGTTGCTCGTTTCATTTTCACTTACACTTGAATTGTTTTTTTAACTTCAATTTGTTTTTGTCTTGTATATGTGCAGTTTCAGAATTTGGGTCAATTCTTCAAGAAGGCACAGAAACATGGTGCAGCTGTTTGCAGCATCGCTGCCTGCCAAGCATTAAAGATTGTAAATGAAACCAATTTTTAAAAGGGAGGAGGAGGGGACCCCTATTTCAACAGTAAAACAGAGATTCAAAGACAGTCCTTTTGGAAATAAGCAATCAGAGTCATGGCTTAGATGGAAAGATCTGCCAGTTTCAGTTTCTCTCATATTCAAATATGTTTAATTTCATGTGGGGATTTTGGGGGGGGGGGGGTACATCTTTCAGTATGATTTTTTTTGTTGTTTTTAAATCAAAATGAAATTTTCACCCATCCCTAGCCACTAACTATGAAAGCCTCCCATAGCCAAAGTATTCAATAGCAGCTGCCAATATTCTCTGTTTGAAAATGGCACCATACTTAACAGGGTTTAATATTTAGGTGAAGGAAACCACAGAACAGTTGTGAGACTAAGGGTGTATCTACACTGTAGATATAATGCAGTTTGACACCACTCTAAGTTCTGTAGCTCCATCCTATGGATTCCTGGAATTTGAAGTTTTACAAGGTCTTTACCCTTCTCTACAAATCCCAGGATTCTCTAGGATGGAGCCATGACAGTTAAAGTCGTGTCAAACAGCATTATTTCTACAGTGCAGATATATCCTAGGACCATTGTTCTGAGATGAAAACATTTTTTGCACTTTTTATAATACTCAGACTCATTAACCAATTGGCTGCAGTATTCTGGGTATGGCAGTCCAAGAAGTAACTTCTCCAGGCTGTTTGTTTTCTAAAGCAGAATCTGTATGCATGCAGTTTAATATAAAACAAGCAGCCATGATTAGAAGATGTATGTACTTCTAGGGTTTCTGATCCAAACTCCAAACAAAAGCTTTGTGAAATGTTCAGCTACTGTGGAATGTTCTCAGTTTTGTTGAATCATAAACCACGGGCTGTTATTAACAAATCCATAGCAATGGCTTCAGGGATGGAGCAGAGAGATTAAACTGAAAGAAGAGTATAAGGACAAAAAGCTAATGAATGCATTTTGCAGATTGGAGAGCTGGGAGAGTGGTTCATTTAAACCTGAATATCTAATGCAAGCCTAGGCAATCCCTCATAGAACTGACTTCTAGAAGCTGTTAAAAAAAAAGATCATGCTAGAGTCCTGCTATTACTTTACAGCGATTATAGGAGGTGAAAATATGAATGCTGTTTGAAAGATAGTACCATTTCTTTGATGCATCAAATAGCACTCTGCAGTAGACTACTACTTTAGTAGGACACTTAGAGTCAAAGCTAGTGTTTGACTGTCCTCCTAATGTCATATTACAATGACAGAAGCTCTAGATATATCAATTTAATCTCAGTTCAGGGGGGGAAAAACCTGCTTTTGCAAAGTGAAATGGACTTTTATAGTTTTTTAGATAGAAATTGGAAAACGAACAACTTTTATAGTAAAAAAATGAAATGTAGAATGTAGTTGAAAGGGTAATCATATTCTTCTGAGTTAAAAAATAATAAAGAACTTGCTAGTTATTTGGCACTAAAGCTTTTGGACAGAAAACTAGGCTAACAAGGAAGAGATTATATAATTAAGCTTTTCTCTACCACCTAGGAAAAGATATTGCTGGTAAATGTCTTCTCCCTTAATATCATTGACATCACACAAGAGTCTTCCATTTATATTGAGTATGAACTAGTTTTGCTTTATCAATCTTTGTGGAAATCACTTAGATCATAATATTCTATGTTACAAGGAGGAAAAGTTTGCATACTAGGTCAGAGTATAGGATCAAGAACAATGCCCAATTCGGAAGATGTATACTTAAAACGCATGCATTAAAATATGCACAGGGGGAAAAATACTCACATTGAAAAAAATGCACTGAAAAATGCATGTGTTTTGAGCAAATGCACCCCCAAATTCCCACTTGAATAAATGGGAAAATGTGGATGAACATGTGTCAGTTAGAAAAATTAGTGCCAAATAATTAATCAGTTTTGAAAAATATTCACATAAGTAGGAGTGAATTCCCATACAGTCCCATCACACCCACCCACCCACCCACCCAAAGTGTTCATGATCAAACCTCACGCTGGAAAAATGGAAGCCTCAGTGAGATCATAGAACTACTCAGCTATGAATGAATTCTCCCCATTGTATGTATTATGCCACCACTTTGCCCATTGGATTATTGCATTGTTAATAATACCTTATTTTAACAGTTCAATTTTAATTGTATTATGTTTAATTCTTTTTTAAGGGGGGGGGGGGTTTAGACATTTTAATGTACATGTATCATGTATTGTATATTAGTGCTGTTTTATATATGTAAGCCGCTTTGATTGTCTTGCAGCAGAAAAGTGGGATACAAATAAAAGATTTATTTATTTATTTATTTATTATCAAATTTGATGGGTTAGCACAGTCAAACTCAAACCTTATACCCTTGGGATCCCCCTTTTCACCTACATGTAGATGTGGCCCCCCTGACTTGATGTAGTATATGAATAAAAATTAATATTTCTTTTATTTAGTATGCCTATTTTCATCTATGCATTCATGTATATTGGTATTTTAACATTTTATAAGGAAATGACATTGCTGAAATTAGAATAGTTTGATTTAAGTAAATTCAATATTTAACTCAACACATGTGTAAATGCTGCACACAAAAGGAGATGGAAGAGAAATCAGAGCCTTCAAGTCTCACTCCCCACTTGAGCAAGTCTCATTTCCCCCTCGGGGTCCCACCCACTGTTTGAGAACCCCTCCCACACAAATCTGCTGAGCTCTTAAGATTCTTATAAGAAACCCCTGTACAGACACTTTGTTGTTAACTGCCACCATGTCAACCTCAACTTACAGAGGTCCTATGAATGAGAGACCGCCAAGTCACTCTGTTATCAATAGTCCTCCTCAAACCTTACAAATTCAAGACTTTGACTACCATGATGGGGTCTATCCACCTGTAATATGGTCTTCCTGCTTCCAAACTGCCTCCTACTTGCCAGGCATCACTGTTAGGGAGTTAGTCGGATATCATCTAGCAGACCTAAATGAGATCAGATCTGCAAGGTGCAATGAACTACATCCCAGAGTACTGAAGGCGCTCATAGAACCAGTTGTCATTGTTTTTGAGAAATCCTGGAAAACAGATGAGATGTCAGAGGACTGGAAAAAGGCAAAGAAAGAAAGAAAGAAAGAGGAAAGGGAAAGGGAAAAAAAAAGAAGGAAAATTAAAGCCCAGTCACCTTTATTTCAATACCAGGAAAAAAAAATTAGAACAGATTTCACAGAATTCTGTCTGTAAGTTTCTTGATGGCAATGCAGTGATCAGTAGGAGCAAGCATAGGCTTGTCAAGAACAACTGTCAAATTAGTCTTATAAAGTTTTGTACTCAGGTCCCTATAACACTAAAGGGAGTGTGGGTCAACTTGAAGGATTGAGTGAGATAGTAGCTGGCAAGGAAGGGGTTAACCACACACTCCTCATCAACCACTTTGTTCATGTATACCACTGAATTATTTTCCACTGCATTTTGCACCATCTTGGGTTGTTGATTTGTTTGTGTGTGAAAAAAAAAGTCCTTGATGTCTTTTCATCATGGAAAAGACTTCTAGGCAAGCTCTTGGCAGTGTTTAGCGCCCTGTTCTCTTTCAGACATCCTTGCAACACCTGTAACCAAGATCAGTTGCTGCTGATTGTTGGTTTTGACCACAGGAAGAATCCATACCATGAAGCCATATTTTGAATTATTTTGCAATATTGCTGGTAAAGGATGCCACGTTCAAAGAGTTATTTTTTTTAAAAAAATGTACATACATGATCTGAACTCCAATAAATTGTTTAACAGGCATGTCTGAGAGGGGGGATTAAATTATGTAATATAAATTATCTACCCCAAACAGGGGGGAAAACTCCTCTAGACCCAGAATTTTCAAATGCCTCAGCTACTGTACCTTGTTGCATGTCTTAATTTAGCCAGCATTCCATATAGATTGTGGTGGTAGTGGTGATGATGAAGATGATGGGCATGATCCAGTGGCAGAAGAGAAGAATGCAATGAAAGTAACAGCTCTCTGTCATCTGTCTCCAAGCTTCTTTTTGGAGGGCTGGGAAACTGGTGGTTATGGCCATAATGAGTATATAATTTATTTGTTTGTTTGTTTCATTTTTATGCTGCCTTTCTCTTCAAAAAGGGACCCAAGGTAGCTCACAAAATAAAAACAATTTAAAAACAATTAAAAAAACAATTAAAACAACCTAGTTAAAACAGTATAAAATTACAATTAAAAATATAAACATTAATAAACATAATCTAAAACACGTGTCCCATATAAAAGTCACTCTGTAATGATTTTAAAAAGCCTGCCTAGATAAAAACGTTTTTACTTGCCAGAGAAAGGCCAGCATATAAAGATGTAATTCTTTGCTAATTTCATCTTCAGTGGAAGCAATGGGTAATTTTGGCAATTTTCTTTATGCTGCAAAAATGTCTTTGAAAACAGCAGAGTTTTTGAAGGCTACTCATATGGTTGAGACTTGTTCTGTGCAAAGTTCACACAGGGTCTTTTTTGTGCAGAAAACAGCATTTTCTGCTCAGGAGACCTCATTTTTTGCAGAGGCAATAATATTTCTGTGCAGAAATGTTATTTTTGGTGCAAAAAGAAATGCCATTTCCTGTGCAGAAAATTTTCTATTCAAAAAAATAAAGCCACATGCAAATTTTGCCCAAAATATTGTACAAAAGTGTGCAGAAGATTGTCCAAAACTTTGGCAATTCTAATCAGGCCAGGATCCTCCTCCTTACTGTTTTTCAATACTCAAGAAAAATAATTTTCAACCATTTTCTGAATATTTTCAAATAATCTATCACTATGGCTAGAGGATTCTGAGAGATGTAGTGCAAAAAGTAACTTCCGCTATCTTTGGTAAAAGACATTGTTTAGATGCAGAATATCCAGGAGTAATCTTTGCTATCTCCCTTTCAAAGAATCTAAGAGGTGATCTGAAAGACCTCCATCTGACACCACTGAGAGCTATTGTTACTCAGAGATTACAGTATACCATTTTATACAAGTAGTCTGGAATGAAACCATTTTCGGTTAATAAAACAAAAGAAAATGTAATCCCAATTGCTAATTTCAACTAGGGAAGGCTCATTAAAACAAAGGGGACCTGGCAAATCAAAATATATACATTTTGCAATTTGGTTTTAATCCAGAAGCTACTACATTGAATTTGCTTGTTGATGTATATTGACTCATTAGAAACAGGACACCCTGGAATGAATCCTATTAGTTAATCTTGACTAGAGTAGACCTATTGAATCAATTGTTGAAAGTTGAATCTGGCTGGGACTATCAATCTGCATTATTTCTGAAGTGCAGATTAGGCCTTAGACTTTTAAGAAGGGACATCGGGGGCAGGAGAGGACCAAAGAGCCTTTAGAGGACTTTCTCTCACAAACTGTGGCAATATGATTTAAAGAACTAAGTGTGCTATGTTTTCCACTTTACAGAGTCTCTTAAGGCAGCCCACAACTAGCCACAACTACTCAAGTAACAGTGTGCTCTCTGACAGAGAAGGCTAAATATCTCAAGTTATAGTTCAAACCAGGTGCCCAACAGGAGCAAAGGAGCACAGAATGCCCACCCTACAGTAGGTGATGACAAATCATCAATTGCTTTGTAGAAATAAGAATTTCCCTCTTGTCAAGCAGAGTTGGAAAATCTGCACCATCTATACATAAAGATATCTATACAGATGCAAAGGGTTATGTCGAGAGATTTCACAGCCTCTATCTCCTTCCCATTCTGTGTACTGGAACTTGCAAGAGAGATACTACTTTAACTGCCATGGGTCCATGCTATGGAATTCAGGGGTTTGTAGTTTTTTGAGATATTTTGCGACGGATGCCACAGCAAACTACAAAATTCAATAGGATGGAGCCATGACAGTTAAAGGAGATTATCATACTGAATTTAAAGCAATTTATCCCTGATGGGATAAAGTCACGTTTAATTTTAAAAGCAGGTGTTGTCATATGCAGCCAAGGCTGGGTGAGTGCAACCCATATGCAGCCCTGATCCCAGTCGCACTTATCTAGCTGTTTTTCAAAAATGGCAAGCTCCTGTTTTTGAAAAGCCACAGGATAAGCATGGCTGGGATCCAGGATGCATATGAGTTACACTTGCCTGGCCTTGGCTGTGTATGATAACATCCACTTTTAAAATTAAATGTGACTTTCTCCCATCGGGGATAAGTCACTTTAAATTCAGTGCAGTAATCACCAGCATGGTGCCAAATTGCATGATTTCAGCAGTGAAGATTAGATGCAAGTGTTGTTCACCAATGATCCCAGCTCTTGCTTACATCTTCCTTGCATCATCAAAGAGAATATTGTTTTCTGGAAAGTAGGACATCAGGTTACCTTACTGTGTTAAACGGTGGAGCTCTGTTGACCATCATTCAAATGACAGCAACCTCAACTTTAACCACAATTTAAGTGTGTTGATGAGCCTGTCATGTGAAAAAGCTAAACTGTAGTTCGTAAAACCACTTCAGTGGCCACAAAATTAGCCTAACTGCTACTAAAACCCATGCTGAAGAGGCTGCTTGATGAGAACATGGGGAGGTTTCAATAATAATAAAAAAGATGACCATGCATTTTTAAGAGCCACTAATGTAGGAAGGTAAACTGTTTCTTTCTGCTTAACTGCTCAGTAGAATAACTTTGAGGTTATAAACAGGAAACCTTTACAAAAACCTCTTTCACTTCAGCCTGTAAGGCCTCCCCAGTCCCCTTGAAAATTTGCAAGGTTTTAAGTATTATTAAAATGTTTTAAAGACATCGAATCCCAAATTCTGTGTCACTAAGCCGTTATTGATATTATGTGTGTTCACGCTGACCCTGATTTCTGAGAACCCTATCATAGGGCTTTGTAGCAAGATTCATCAAATGAAATTTGCCATTGCCTTTCTCTAAGGCTGAGAGAGTGTGGTTTGCCCAAGGTCACATGGAGGGTTTCTGTTGCTGATTTTAAACCCTCTTAGTATACTACTAGGATCATCTTAGTATCCTAGTACAACATTCAAACCATTACACCATGTGGGCTCTTGTGTGTTTATATGTAAGGACCAACCATCCTGTGTGGAATTTTCAGTTCTTGTTTTCAGTTAATGAAATCTATAATAGAATCATAGAATCACAGAGTTGGAAGAGACCACAAGGGCCATCCAGTCCAGCCCCCTACCACTTGCAATCAAAGCACCCTGGGAAGATGGTCATGCAACCTCTGTTTAAAACCTCCAAAGAAGGAGACTCCATCACACTCCAAGGGAGTGCTCTTCACTGTTGAACAGCTCTTACTATCAGGAAGTTCTTCCTAATGTTGAGGTGGAAACTCCTTGCCTGCAGTTTGAACCCATTGCTCCGGGCCCTATTCTCAGGAGCAGCAGAAAACAAATTTGATCCTTCTTCAGTATGACATCCCTTCAAATATTTAAACAAAGCTACTATATCACCACTTAACTTTCTCTTCACCAGGCTAAATAGTCCCAGCTCCCTAAGTCTCTCCTCGTAAGGCATGATTTGAAGACCTTTCACCACTTTGGTCCTCCTCCTTTGGACATTCTCCATTTTCTCAATATCCTTTATGAACTGTGGTCCCCAGAACTGGACACACACTGGACCAAAGCAGAATAGAGTGGTATTATTACTTCCCATTATCTAGACATTATATTTCAATTGATGCAGCCTAGAATCACATTGGCCTTTTTAGCTGTGGCATTACACTGTTGACCCATGATCAACTTGTGGTCTACTAGGACTCCTAGATTCCTTTCGCATGTACTCTTGTCAAGCCACATGCCCCCATCCTATACCTATGTGTTTCATTTTTTCTGTCTTAGTATAGTACCTTACATTGGTGTTGAAATTCATTTTGTTAGTTTTGGCCCAGTTTTCTAATCTATTCAGGTCATTTTGAATTTTGATCCTGTCCTTTTGGGTATTAGCTACTCCTCCTAATTTGGTGACATCTGTAAATTTGATAAGCATGCCTCTATTCTTTTATCCAAATCACTGACAGAGGTGTTGAACAGCACTGGGCCCAGGACAAAACCCTGTGACACCCCACAGGTCACTTCTGTCCAGGCTGAAGAGGAGCTGGTCAACCAATTGGTTTGGGCTGGTCAACCAATTACAAATCCATTTTTCAGTTGCACTTTCTAGTCCACATTTCACTAGCTTATTTGCAAGAATATCTTGGAGGACCTTGTCAAAAGCCTTACTGAAATCAAGACTTGCTGTGTCTACAGCATTTCCTTCATCTACCAAGCTGGTAATTTTTATCAATAAAGTAGATAAGATTAGTCTGGCATGATTTGTTTTTGAGAAATCCATGTTGACTTTTTGTGATGATATTCCATTCTAAATGTTCACAGACCTTTGTTTAATTATCAGCTCTAGAATCTTTCTTGGTATTGATGTCAGCCTAACTGGGTGATAAATGTTGGGATCCTCTTTTTTCCCTTTTTGAAGGCACTAAACAGAGCAGCATTAAACACCAGCATTGGGGTGGAGTGGGGGTGTAGTGACCGCACACCATGACTCCACCCTAATGCTGGTATCACACCGCCCACCTGACCGCATGGTGGGTGGCATTATGCCATTTCTTTGGTGCAGTGTTTAGAGCCACTGTGCCAAGAAACCTAGAAAAGCCACCACTGCCATGGCAAAGACCTTTTTGCCATTCTAAAAAGGAGTGGCATTTTGTCACTTCTTTTAGGGCCAGCAAAGTGCTGAACTGAGCCTGGGGTGTGCAGTTGCTGCACGCCTGATCAGGTGCTGAAAGGGGCAGAGTCAAGCTGCTGCTTCAGGGCCATCTGAAATGGATCCCCCATGTAATGCAAGGGTGCACTGTATAAAAATACTATTATTTTAGTTGAGAGAACACCTCTCTAGGAATCTGCAGGTCCTCCAGTGCAACTGTATGGTCAACATCTGGCAAAAGTTGATCACAGAATCATGTTGGCGGACTTACAAATGCCTAGAGAAGTATTTTCTCTAATAATCTCTAGGTCCTCCAGCACAATTCTATTGTCAACCTCTCACAGAGTTGTTCTGGAGGACCTAGAGATTCCTAGAACATATTAATCAAAATCACAAATAATCAAATGTTTGACTTCAAAAGTCAAAGCAGCAAATGTGGAAGGCCAACTGTATTTCCCTTCCACATTAGAGCTGAAACAGTTAAGTGTAAATGAATTATTCCAAGTCAGGACATCTGGAAGCATAATTTCAAAATTAATTTTTGCCTGTTTATGTGAAACATTGGACTCTTCCAAACTGGAATCTTTTTGCTGCACTGACATTTCTTGATTGCTGTAATTTTAGGAAACTTCAGCTTTGGTCATGACTGCAACACTATGCCCCAAGTCTCCATACTATTCATAAAAGATCATTTGGAATTTCCCATTTCAGTGTCCTTTCAGCCACAACGTCAGCACAAAACAGCTTTGCCAACAGGATTCCAACTATTGATTTGGAAAGTATGAATTAGGTGAGTTTTCATTAAAGGTGAACTGAACAAATTTCTACCTGTTCCCTACCCTAACAACCAATGTTTTCAGTATGCATAGCATATTGATTTGAGTGTTGAGCTATGACTCTGGAGACCAAGGTTCAATTCCTGCTCAGCCACAAAACCCACTGGGTGACCTTGGGCAAGTCACATGCTCTCAGCCTCAGGGGAAGGCAAAAAACCTCCTTTGAACAAATCTTGCCAACCAACCCCCATAATAGGTTCACCTTAGGGTCACTATAAATCAGAAACAACAAGAAGGCACACAACACACACAGAATTCAAACATTCTGCCAAGTATCAAATGCTGTTAGAGTCAATAAATGTCCATGCATGTGTTAATTAGGGTTTCCTCTATGTTTTTTTAGCCCACAGATTATAATTCATGAAAATGCACACATTTGGGGAAAGTCCTGAATAAGGTCACAGACGGAGAAATGCATCGTGTGGATCCATAAAATCCTTCATATTGTCAGAGGCTTAAGAAATGTATTGCTATTGTTTGTAAAATGAAATAACAAGGAGAAAATGAGAATACTTTCCTTTATTCTGGAACTCCTTTCATACCTTGTGGAGACAACCCAGATCCATGCTGTGAAATATTGTGTGCTGGCAGAGTAAAATAAAAACTGAATTGGAAGTCTTACAGCCCATGATGAAAGACATTATTGTCATGGTATCTACATTGTCTCCTCTACCAATGAACAGTGTATCCCTGGCTGGTTTGCCAGAGGAGAAAAAAATATTTTGCATGATAAAGTAGAACCTCTTTAAGAGACAGAAAAATCAGATTTGAGATTGTATGTGCTCAAAGACTCTGGGATGTTCAGATGTGCCCATTTCAATGTGTTTCTCTAAGAAGTACCACAAGAGTTCTGCCTTTTGTGAAATACGGGATGTATTTGTTGTGTGCATAATTGTCTATTCATCTTAGCATATTTTCTCATCAGCTTTTTCTGCTAAGCCTTCTGTAAATCTGAATAGGAATTCCCAATTTTACTGTATCCAAGTTCTCTCCTGGATTTCTTAATCTACCACAGGGTTGAGTTCCACTTGAGCATTATTAGAAACATGGCCCTTCATTCTTATGTCAGAATAACAACACAAACATCCAAAGCAACATGTATCAAGATGTTTACACCCACCACCTATGAATGAAATACCAGTAGTAAGAGCTGCCTGTTCTGCTTACTGTTATTTCCTCCATAACTTTGTTACTTATTGCATATATATATATATATATATAGTTGTGTGCCTTCAAGTTGTTTCTGACTTATAGCAACCCTAAGGTGAACCTATCGTGGGGTTTTCTTGGCAAGATTTGTTTGGAGGATATTTGCCAGTGCCTTCCCTGAGGTTGAGAGAGTTTGACTTCCCCAAGGTCACCCTGTGGGTTTCATGGCTGAGCTGGGAATCAAACCCTGGTTTCCAGAGTCATAGATCAACACTGAAACCAGTGCACCTCTCCCTCTCCACACACACACACACATTCAGAGACAGAAATGTTATGTTTAGTACAGTTCTGTTTTCATTGGCTTTTGGAATTTTTTTTTTTTTTTTACATCAACTGGGTAATGCCTCAGCATGCATTTTGTATCGTACATTCTCCCAGCCTTGCACGGACTACAGACCAGAGTGTTTGTGCCTTTTGCCTTGTTGTGAGCTTCTTGTTGTATGCTGTGATTCCAAGCCTGGTGTGGGAATTCTTTTGCTTATAGGTAACAAAACAGTTGCATTGCTTCCAAACCTCCCTGACCCCTCCACATTGCACACTTGGCAGCTTCTAAGATTGACTAAAGGCATGGCTCCTGCAGTTGACAAGCTGCTGCTTTGTCAAGTGGCCCCTCTTGCCATTTCTCCTCCTCAGCCTCACTTCCTGTCTTCAACAAGTAGCAGCAGCCCAGAGCTCTCTTTGTTGGAGGCTGTACCTGTAGAATCAAAGCTCTCAGCGGAAGTCTTGTGGCATAGCTGGAGTTGTAGAACATTCACACTTCAGCAACGTTTGTATCGGAGTTACTGAAATGGCTGCTTTGGAGGCTTTATTTAGTTGCCGCTTTGCTCTCCCCCACCCCTTCCTCCTCTCAGTAACTTTTCTTTTTTTTTTCATGTCTGGAGCATACTCTGAGAGTTTCTCACACCTGTCAGAGAAAGGCTGGTTCATCACATGCTATGATATCATTTATTTATTTGGTCCTGCACTTCTTTCACCATCCAGTCAATCCCTAAAACTTCACCATTAAAAAGCACAAAATAAAATAACATTTACCATGAACCGGCACCTGCGTCTATCGGTGAAGGCAAGAGACAGGAATCTGGGTAAATCACCAATCAGTTTGCCTCTCACACACAATAGGTAACTGTGGCTGCATCCACATTGGAGAAATAATTCAGTTTGATGTCACTTTAACTGCCATGGCTCAGTGCTATGGGATTTTGGGAAATGTAGTTTGTTGTGGCCTCAGACCTCTCTGATGGAGAAGGCTAAATGTCTCACAAAAGTACAATTCCCAGAATTCCATAGCGCTGAGCCATGGCAGTTCAAGTGCTGTCAAACAATTATATCTGCAGTGCAGATTCAGCCTCTGTTGGTTGATTAGTACTTTTCTGAGGTTTTAGTTATGAGCCATTCTGGGAATACTTTATTTTTCATGAAAACTCAGGCTGAAATAAACTAAAGAATAAAATAAAAGAAAGAAGAAGTCCAATTACAATTTTGAAAAACCATTTTAAGAGTATTAAGTCAAAGAGTAAATCCTAAATCCTGTTGTTAGTCCTGACTTATGGAAATCCACTGAACCAATAGAAGTTACCTATGCACTAGTCAACAATTCGTTTAATGGATGTAATCCAGCAAAGACTAACCAAAAAGATTCTAACATGTTACAACACTAAACAAGATTTCACACCAGTTCATACAATGGAGGGATTGCTTCTCTCACCATTATAAAGGGAAGAAGAAATCTGACTCAGGATGTATACATGGAATAGAGGTGTGAGTCAACCATGCTGTAAATAACTTTTCTGGATTAAATCCTGAGACTGTGGCTTTTCTTGAGGAGAGATTGAACTCCATTTCTGGCACTAAAGCAGATAGTGGCATTTTACTACAAATAGATAAATCTATCTGTTTCACTTATTCCAACATTCCTTTTTAATGTCAAGGCCTTTCGATCCTGTTTATGGAGAAATTTGTGAACTTCAGCAGGTTCTTCTCAAAAACGAAGTGAACAAAATCATTTGCCCTATCCAAATTCAATAGATACAGCTGCTGCCAGCACAGTAAGGATTGTGTTGTCCCTCTCTGCCCAGGGACACAAAAGAAAGAAGAAAAAAAAGGGATCAAGCAGAAAAGAATGAAGTAGTAGCCCTGAATCAGTTGTAACATAGTGGGATATACAGGGATTCAAAAACAGATATTCATGAAAGAGACATTCCCATTTTTTTAAATCGCAATTTTCTTTTTGTAGAATTTATTTAAACTATTTTAAAAAAAATAAACCAAGTCAATTTATCCAATCCTATTATTGTCATCCAAACAATACTATGTACAAAATACGGTGATGCTACACATAGATATCTGATGTATACAATTAATATGAGAACATAAACAGAAATACAGACAAACATATTAAGAGGAAAAGGTACATAACTAAGCAGCACCACAGGTAAACAGTAGGGCAGACAGGAATGTACGCTATCAATATAATTCACTAGATTTAGTAAAACAACAAAAAGACACCATCTGCCAAACCACACTCACCTTCCAGGAAGCTGAAATGAGAACGGATGCTGTCTTGTGTGGGTTTTCTAAAAAAAATAAAATCTAAATACTCCTCCCTCCCAGCTCTAATTTTTTAGTACTGTAAGACAATGCATAAAGAAAAAAAGATGAAACATGAATTTATTTTTCATTGTTTGGCTGTGTAGGCATTCCGAAGCCTTCATGCAAACATCCAGTTGGTGGTTAATTGGTTGTATACAGGGCACTGCAGTACCATTTACTTATGTTATACTCATTCTGTGCAGGAAGTTCAGGGCAGACAGTAGGAATAATAGGGCGAAATCACGATCTTTCTTTCCTACATTTTTTTTAAAGTTGGAAATTTTGGAGTTTCAATTGGACTTCCTAAAAATAAAGCATGCAATGCAGCATTTTTGCCCAAGCTAAACAAATTGAACTCTAGGGCCTCTGATTATGACTAAGCACTAAATAAGATTTCTTGTTTGTTAGATAATACGTTGTCAGCTTTCTTTCTAAATATTAATACTTTCTTACTGAATTGATCACCACAATTCACAAAGCCAGCTCACTGACAAGCTAGAACATGTCCAAAGGAGAGCAACTCAAATAATGAAAGGTCTGGAAACCATGCCCTATGGAAAACAGCTCAGGATATGCTCAGGGCATGCTTAGTTGGGAGAAGAAAAGGTAAAGGGGTGGCATGATAGCCATGTTTAAATATTTGAAGGGATGTCATATTGAGGATGAAATAGCTTGTTTTCTGCTGCTCCAGAGACTAGGACATGGAGCAATGGATGCAAACTACAGGATTAGAGATTCTACCTCAACATTAGAAAGAACTTCCTTTACAGTAAGAGTTGTCCAACACTCTCTGCCCCAGAGAGTGGTGGAGCCTCCTTCTTTGGAGGTCTTTAAACAGAGGCTGCGTGGCCATCTGTTGGCGGTGCTTTGATTCTATGTTCCTGCATGGCACTGGGTTAGACTGGATGGCTCCTGGGGTCTCTTCCAACTCTATGATTCTTGATTCTATGATTCTTTCTTAAAATAATGCCATGGGGCCACCTAAAGGTAGAATAGCTCAGGGGCCCAGGTTGACTTAATCCAGATTTAGAAACAAGTTTTCTGTTCCTGAAGTGTAGCATTAAGAATTTTAATAGCTGTACTTTTTCCTAGGACAGATACATTGCTTCAACAGTCCTGGTTTAGTGGAGGTATGCATGCATTTTTGTACATTTCCCCAAATATATACAAGCAGAGAGGGGTTGGGGCTACAGTGTTTTTCCAACATTGGTTCTTTACTGTCCATGTATGCTCTGTAGCACTGTTTATTTTTGATAAAGGAAATCTCAGACAGTTACATTTCTGCTTCTCTTTTTGCTTTTCATATGACTTGGATAAATGGAACCCTTACTTAGGGTCTTACTACTTCTTCTGACTTATCAAATGTTCAACTGCCATTTCAGAAAATTTAGGCCCGAAACAGACGGTCCAAATTGGGCTGAAACATGCCCTGAATGCAGCCTGAAGCTGCCTTGATGCCGCCTCAACCTGGAAGAGCCAGTTTGCCAAGCATTATTGTTTTCTCTAGAGAATAATGGCTTCTCATGATGTAACCAAACTATGACAGTCTCAGCCAACATCCTGGCTTCCAGGAAAGGTTCAGACCTGATTTGTCTTTTTTATACGGTATACACAGAACTGTTCTCCAGCATCACATCTCAAATGAATTGATTTTCTTTCTATCCACTTTTTCACCATCTAGTTCACACACCCAAACATAGAGATGAGGAAATATAACATCATGGACAGTCTTTAGTATTAAGTTATATATATTTGCAGTTCAGGATCTTGTCTATTTCCTTCATAGTTGCTGTTCTCTGTGTCCTAGTCTTCTTCTGAATAACTTTGTAAATTGAAATTTGGATTCCTCCCCCCCCCCCCACCATGCACTTTGTGGTTAAAGGTAATAGAAGAAGTAAAAAAGGACTGGTTTGTTATGAGAAAGAAAAGCTTGTTTTGATTAATTAAAACAGAAGTTAAACATCAGGTGATCCTACTGTAACAGAAGTTGCTGTGGAGGCAAATTGGTTTGAGACAAGATTATGTGCCAAAATCTTGTTAAATTGGTGAAGAAAAGTGCAACCACTAAAGCAGGGAATGGAAAATGTGACCTGGAAAGAGTTTTGGGAAGAATTCTATTTGCTAAGAGACTGCATTAGGAAATGGAGTGCAGATCTAAATGTGATAGATGACAACATGGAAGACATTGATTTAATAGAGAATGAAGCTGAGGAATCAACTGGAGAAGGAAGAAGAAGCCAAAATGGAGTGGGAAGGTACAGAACCTGGAGGAATCTCACAGTCAGAATGGGAGGATAGTGGAACCTCAGAAGATGCTCTAGGCTTGTCTCTGTTTTGTTTTTCATGTGGAGTGTTGGGCACAGTGTTGGTGATCTAGAGAAGAAGAAGAAGATACTGAATACAAAGAGAAAAATGACAGAGGGGGGATTTTGGGGAGAAAAGCTTGAAGAATTTGTGAATATTGGATTTTTTTTTTTCAAATTGGAAAAAAGAAGACAAAACAAGCAACATTTGTGTCCCTTATGGAGAGATGTCTCCTCAACAAAAAATATATGAGGATTTGAATGATGCCTAAATGGTTTGGTAGAAGCCCAAGAGTGAGATTTTAGTGGGTAGACTAGGGGAAATATAATTTGTCTATTTTGTTTTAAGATTTCTGTATGGACTTTATTAGACTGATCTCATCTTAGTCTGCAGACTAAGATGTAAAAAATAAAGTTGGAATATTGGGGGTACTTAAATACAGTGCACCTGCATCATACGCGAGCACGTCTTACGCAGCTTTTAGCACATGCTGAAAGTTGCACTGGGAAAAGAAGTGGCACGCCCCAAAAGGGATAATGGCGCATGCGCACATGGTGTGTGTGAGCTGCCACGCCACCGTGCCGCCACATGCACAAGCCCCATTCATTTAAATAGGGCGTGAGCATACGTGAAATTCCCTTTACGCGGGGGGTGGTGGTGGTCCAGAATTTATCCCCTGAGAAAAGGAAGGGCGGACTGTATTTAGGAGAGATTTGAATATTAGATTGGGATGCATAAAAAGGAGGGGCGGGAAGTTTAAAAAATAAATTAACAACTTAAATATTATTGTAGTAGGTGTCATTATTGTAGAAGGTGTTATTTAAGTTGATGTTATGACAGATGTTGATTAAATGAGAGGATGTTGAAGGTAATTTGTTTAGTTTAATCAATGTAGGTAAGAGGCAAAGTGATATGGTTTGGAATAATGTGGGCTAGGAGGGGAGTAATAACAATTAATCATTAGTCATAGGCTAATTAATTTGGAAATTTAATCTAATTTATTTTGAAAGAATATTTACTAATCATTTTTTGTATGGTACTTATTTAGGATTATGTGAACATTCAGTTTGTCTACTAACAATTATACTTTTGATGGTTTAACGTATCGAAGACCATTGAAGGTTTTCTGGGGGGAGAGAATATTGGGAAAAGATTGGAAGTCACTTTTCCCCTCTTTTCTTTCTATTTTCCTTTTGTTCTTGATGTATCTATTTTTATTTTTATTTTTGTATCTTTTTTTCTTCTCATTTTCTCCAGTGTTTATGGTTGGCATTAGTGTTGAGCCTTATATAGCAGGAAACCTTAATAAAAACTAAATACCAGTAATAATCCCATCATCCGTTTCAAACATTATGTAAAACGTATAGCCTTTCACAAGGACATTGTCATTTGCTTAGATGATTATGTGCTGATTTGCTTGATATTTACACACTTACTAGCACCAGCTAGGGATCCCTTACGCTGTTTAGGAACAGGCATCTTCTTTGACAACTATTTGTATAAAGGACCATTTTATAGATGGGAAAAAGAAAGCTGTGGACCAGCAACCCAAAGTACAAAACAACGATGACAACTCTGACCCCTTTTGAGGCTTAAAAATCATATTTTCTAGTACTGACATGATTTAAATTTTCATGAACAAATAAGCTGTTTCACACAGTGGAGAAGAGTAATAAGCTAGAATGAGAGCTGAGACCAGCTTGGGACCTCTAAGAGACCCCCCTGGACCTGGCAGGAGTCTGCTCTCTCTATTTCAGTGGGAGTATCCTGAGCTGGTCTAATTACCTTTTAAAATTCATATCTAGAACCAAAGGCTGCCACATGGGATTAAGCACAGTATGCTTTGCAAATTGAAAATAAGATAGCTGTTAGAAGCATCCACTTGCCTCTATGATTACAGCAACAAACAATGGCAAAACATTAATTTACATCTATTATAATGGAGGAACAAAACCTGCAGTGTTGTGGGGGGATGACTGGGGGGCTCAGATATTATAGGTAAGGGGTGGATTTGCAAAGGTGATGTTCTTAAAAGAACAGTAGGTTCAGTAAGAAGGATGAATCTCAGTAGGCCAGATAAGTAGCAACAACTGCAGCTGTAGCAAGCTATCAGGATTCAGGAGAGGGGGGAAATCATTAATTTTATTTGCAAAATGACATGAGATTTTTTTATTAGTATTAGTATTATTATTTGTAGCAGAATTAGTCAATCATGACTCTAAAGTTTAAGCAGGTGATAAGGAGCAAGTGAGGGATGGGAAATGGGTAAGTGTGGTTATAACAGCAAACCATGCTCTGTGGCCGGGTGCAGGGCACTTTTTTTTAAAGGTGTTTTATCTGCAAGAAATGAATACAGCATTTACAAATTGGAAATGACTCTGTAAACTCAGATAAGATTGTCTTGGTAATATTTTACCGAGGAAGCTGCTCACTACTGCTTACTTTCAATTAGCCATCTAAATCGTAGCCTATACAAAAAAAAAGAGCAATCCCTGCTGCTTTGGGGCAGACCGAGTTGGAGGGCTGCAAGGAGGGAGTAAGTTAGAATCATTCCTCTGAATTATTTTTTTTAATTCATGTTGCTGAATACAGAAGATCTGTAATCTTCTCCTTAGAGTCCATAGCTTAATGTAACTTCCTGAAAGTACTTTCCTTCTAGAGCCGTGAAAGGTAGTCCCCCCTCCCCTTTCTCTCCTCCCCAGAAATGAATGGTGATTCATTATAGATAACCCTTGCTGATTAATTTTTCTTTGACTTTAACTTTGGTACAAGAATGGGAGCGAAAAAATCCCCCCCCCCTCTTTCCAGATAGTGGCTATTTTTAGACAAAAAAAAATTGTTATACTTTGTGGACGGGGAAACCTAAATTTAGAGGTGGTGAAAAAAATTAAAACCCTTGATTGTCATCAGAGTCTTGGCTGTCAGATAAAAAGTGGCAACTTTTTTTTTTATCAGTGTGTGTGATGAATTATAAATAAGTGGCTTTCTTGGAATTTATATTCAAGTTGTCTGGCTTCTGTCAACAAGATCCATCAGCTGAAAGATGTGAAGGACTGGGTAGTCAAAAACCCGACTCATTAATTTTGCCAAGATGCACATGTTTTTTCTTGCAAAACTTAGGGAGGTTTGTTACAGGGATTTACTTTAGCCTTTCTTGCCAAGGTGATGGCAGAATTTACAAATCCTGGTCAGATGAAAGGTCAGAGGCAAAATATCTATTCCCTTAACAGAAAGTGATTATTCATCTAATTTTCAGGAACATCCCCTTAATCCTGAAAAAAAAATGTTCTCCCCATTCAATAGGAAAAAAAAAAGTTCTCCCCATTCAATACTAGGATGGCACTGAAAAGCCATTCAGGAGGAGAGGGTGGTGAGGTTTCCTCCTGTTGTATGAGATGCATGCACTTGAATATGGATTTAGCCTTAAGATCATGGGTATGGCCACTATTTTTTTCTGAGTCCCATGAATGTATGATCTGCTATTTCAGTAGCTATACAACTGCTGTTTAAAGTGAACACAAGGAAATAATGATGTTTATCACACTATACTCTTAAAGTGCTACTATTCCACTTTGACTCCTCTAGCTGCCTCCTGTTGCATTCTGGGATTGGCAGTTTTAAGGAGGGGTATTCAGAATACCTGAGAATTCTAAATACTCCTCCTTAAAACTGCCAATCCCAGAATGCAACAGGAGGCAGCTAGAGGAGTCAAAGTGGAATAGTAGCACTTTAAGAGTATAGTGTGATAAACATCAATGTTAGCACGGAATTCTTCCATGACATTTAAAGGTGCAGAGAACATTGAGTTGCACTATAACCCTAAAGGTACCTCTGAGAGTACAGACCTGGTCAGGTGCCAAAGTCCACAGCAGTTTGGCAATTAAGCCATTTTAGATCTTAGTCTTCCTTGTACACAGCTTCTTAAAATAGTAATGTGTATTATTTTGCCTACTGCATTTCAAATGTGACCTGCTTTGCTTGGGGCTTCTCCTTATTCTGAACATCCAATGGCTTCTTTGGATAGGACGACTTGTCCCCAGACTTTCAAATGGTGACTTGGGTCTAATTCCCACTTACCTCTTGATTAGCTTCCTGCACCAATTCCTGAAAATGGTTCAGCAAACAGTGTGGTTCCTACTATGTTTGCGCTGGTTTCAAGAATCGGTGCAGGATCATCTGTCTTCCTGGCCATACCGGGGGCAGAAGAGAGGCCAGGGTGGAAGGAGACAGGCAAGCAGGGAAGACAGAGGACTAAGCAAGTATGGAGGCTAGGGAAGCTCCTGCCAGTGGGAAGCAGGGCGGAATCGAATCCACTTCAAATCCGCCTGGTTCCCACTTGGGCTGAATCGATTTATTTCCAGATAAATCAATTCAGCCCCCAAAACACCCAATTTTGCCAGCATATTTTTTATGCAGGTTAAATGGATAAAACCTGGGTTAAATGGGGAGAAACCATGCCCCCCTTTCCGAATCGCTTCAGTGATTCAAATTAAATGGGAACCATGGTGATTTAAACCAGATCATTTGAAATCACGATCTGGTTTAAACCATAGTGGGAACAAGGCCTTGGTAATCAGGTACTCTCTCTTGACTGATTGATATAGCCACTGAAATCTCTGTTTTGTTCTTATTTTGCTGATAATGTCTTCACAAGATCAGTATCCAGCAATAGAGAAGGGCTCTTATAACTAGCTGACCTCCAGTGAGTGGAGCCATGGAAATGAATCAAGTGTTCCCTCAGGATCCTGGGAAGAAATGGGGTGAATTTCTCTATTTCTTCCTCTTCTTTCCTTTTGTTCCCTCTCTTCTCTTCTTCTGGTCTTTTGGTTCTCAACTCACCTTTCTTATAGATGAGCTCTTGGTGTAAGCAAAGGTGGTGGTTTATCCACAAATATGTAATTATGGCTCAACTCATTCATCAGGTGTTATTAGTTTGTACTCCTTGTTGTGTAGAAAATTGGCAGACTCCCTATAAAAGTTTATCCATGTTTCCCTCAAGTGTAGACCTAACCCTCGTGTCATTCCATTTGACTAGAAGAGAACTAGACATATTTTTTAAATATATGATTTGTTGACCTTTAGCATAGCCCCACAGATATGACCCTTTTTAAAGCTAAGCAATGGCTTGAGCCCACATTTCTTACCCCCACATAAAAGCATTGTACACACACTGCATTGTTACACTTGACTTGCTCTTTTTTTTTAAATTATGTAAAAAAAAATCACATTAAGCCCAATCTAATTACTGCAATGTATATTAGAAGCAGGGCACCATCAAAATTTTATTTAAATTAATCAGGTTTTGATTTAAGATATTAAATTCAAATTAATCATGTAAAAATGGAAATGATCCTTGACGTGCTTCCAGCTGTGACTTCAGTCTGTTTTCTCGTGTGAGTCACTTTCGGGATGTCTTGGGGGGAACATTACAAAAATTCACGCCGGTGCTATTTCAATTAGAGTTATTTAGCAGGACAGATGTAAAGAATATGGTATAATTAAAAAGGGGACTGATGACATGGCTACAGATTTTCAAGATCAAAATGAAGTGGGGGGGCGGTGGTGTCTGTTATTGAAAATTGAATGCTGGTTGTATTGCCCAAGTTCAAACAGGCCAAGGTGAAGCACTCATTAATGAAGGAATGAAGTCTTTAGATATTCCACTCAATTTTTCCTCTGGAGCACTCTACAAAATTCAGGCAGGGTGTAACTTTGAAGTATCATTAGCAACCAGATGATACCTGATAATAGAATTAGGATCTCCTTAAAATAATTTCCCTTTCTTGGTTGGCTTTCTTCAGTTTTGATTAAATGGTTTCAAAGGGCTTTCAGAAATCCCCAGAAGCACTAGAATTTGTAGTGAACTACAAATTAGCTGAGGCCAAGTTCTACAGCAAAGCAGCCGAGCCCTAAATTTCAAGTAGTCACCATGGCAAATCTAATCTCTTGCTCAAATAGAGACCATTCATCAGAATCTTCTGTAACACCATAGGGAAAAGGTGCAATCCTCGTGCATGAGATGACAATTTGGTCCCTGCTTGTCTAGGTTGCACAAAGTGTTTTATATGCTACCTCTAACAATGATAGTATTCTACCATCATGGAATTAGAAGGGACCATAGTAGTCCAATGACATACCATGCAGGAATACACAATTAAATCAGCCCTGAGAGATGGCCATCCAACTTCTGTGTAAAAACATCCAAAGATGGAGAACCCACCACTCTTAATATTCTATTCTACTGTTAAACAACCATGTATAGTCAAGAAGTTCTAACTTGTATGTAGGTAGAATCTCTTTTCTTGTATGCTGAACTCATTGGTCTGTGTTCTAGTCTCCTGAGTAATAGAAAATATAGCAATAGCAATAGCAAGTACATTTCTGTACTGCTTATAAGTGCACTTAAGCCTTCCCTAAGTGGTTTACAATGTGTAAGCTAATTGTCCCAACAAGCTGGGTACTCATTTTAGCCACCTCGGGAGGATGCCAGGCCCAGTCAACCCTGAATCCCTACCTGATATTGAACTAACAATCTTGTGGTTTGTGAGTGAGTGGTTGCAGTGCAGGCATTTAACCACTGTGCCACCACAGTGGTTATAAGATAGATCCAACTTATCTATGATATTCCTTTAGGTATTTAAATATAAGAGCCAGCATGGTTTGAGCATTGGACTACAACTCTGGAGATCAGGGTTTGATTTGCTGCTCAGCCATGGAAAACCCCTGGGTGACATTGGGTGAGTCACATACACTCAGCTTCAGCAAACCCATTGACAGGTCTGTCTTAGGGTTAGAATCATATAATCATAGAGCTGGAAGCATTGTTCTATTTCTTCATACTTCTTGGTAATCTGAGATATGCTGCCACTGAATGGGTTCCATTTGTTTTATGTTTTCATTTTGTATTGTGGTTGACTCATAGAATCGTAGAGTTGGAAGAGACCAGAAGAGCCATCCAATCCAACCCCTGCCATGCAGAAACTCTCAATCAAAGCATCCCTGACAGATGGCCATCCAGCCTCTGTTTAAAGACCTCCAAGGAAGGAGACTCCATTACACCCTGAGGAAGTATGTTCCACTGTCAAACAGCCCTTACTGTCAGGAAGTTCCTCCTAATGTTGAGGTGGAATCTCTTTTCCTGGAGCTTGCATCCATTGTTCTGGGTCCTGTTCTCTGGAGCAGGAGAAAACAAGTTTGCTCTCTCCTCAATATTACATCCCTTCAAATATTTAAACAGGGCTATGATATCACCTCTTAACCTTCTCTTCTCCAGACTAAACATCCCCAGCTCCCTAAGTCATTCCTCATAGGGCATGGTTTCCAGGCCCTTCACCATTTTAGTCGCCCTCCTTTGGACACGTTCCAGTTTCTCAACATCCTTTTTGAATTGTGGTGCCCAGAACTGGACACAATAATTCAGGTGGGGCCTGACTAAAGCAGAATAGAGTGGCACTATTACTTCCCTTGATCTAGCCACTATATTTTTATTGATGCAACCTAAAATTGCATTGGCCTTTTTAGCTGCTGCATCACACTTTTGACTCATGTACAACTTGTGGTCTACTTGAACTCCTAGATCCCTTTTCACACATAGTTTCATTCAGCCAGGTGTCCCCCATCCTGTATCTATGCATTTCATTCTTTCTGCCTAAGTGCAGTACCTTACATTTCCCCCTGCTGAAATTAATTTTGTTGGTTTTGGCCCAGCTTTCTAATGTATTAGGGTAATTTTGAATTTTGATCCTATCCTCTGGTGTCATCTCCAAATTTGGTAAGCTTGCCTTCAATTATTTCATCCAAGACATTGATAAAGATTTTTAATATCACTGGGCCCAGGGGAGAACCCTGTCGTACCCCACTAGTCACTTCTCTCCAAGATTGCCAAATGAAAGCACAGAAGAAATATGGCTATTATATCATCTCTTCGTTTTCTCCAAGTTAAACATGTTGTTGTTATTGTTGCTGCTATTAATATCCTACATTTTCCCCAATCCGGTAAAGATACATGGAATGGTCTGCCAGACGAGATCTGTCAAATTGCCAGCTTAGACAGCTTTAAAAAAAGCTGTCAAGACGGATCTCTTCCGGCAGGCCTTTCCTGAATAAAAGTGCCCAGCCACAGAATGACTACCCCTCACATCATGTTTCAGCCCACTGCTCTGTCCTCGCTGTATTTTATTGTGTTTTTAATAGATGTTTTAATTGTAATTTGTTCAATCCTGTTTTAAGGAGGGGGGTAATTTGGGACATAAATTTGTAAATGTGGATTTTAACATGTTGTAGCCGCTTTGATTGTCTTGTCACAGAAAAGTGGGATATAAATAAAAGTTTTATTTATTTATTATTTTAAAATATTGATATTGAACAAAAGTTAAAAAATATAATGAAGCTGTCAATAAAGTTAAAAGCAAACAAAAAGAAAAAAAATCCTTAGGCATAATAAAAACAGCACGTGAATAGCCCTTTCCCTTGAGCAGTCAGATCTCAAAGACTTGTTGTAGTGTATCACACGGGAAGGAAAACGATATTGAAACTGAAAAAAACCCTGAAAAAGTGGAATGATTATCAGATGACGTCCATGTTAACACAACATTAACCTGGACAGAAACTAGAAAAGACACGCAAAAGCACAACTGATTTTCAAACGAGGTTGCCATTAAAGTGCATTAACACAACATTAATCCAGATAGAAAGTTGACAAAATGCAATTCTTTTTACTTGCGAAAAATTCTGAAAGTAAAAAGCAGTTGTTTTTTCTCTACTTTCTGTTGGGTACTGCCGCATTAATGCTCATTAACCCTGATGTGTCTGAAAAATTGACCCCACTTTTGTGTATCTTTTGGGGCATTATTTTGGGGTTTAAAATCCCATTTCTGCATGGGATGCCTCCTATGTAATAAAATCTGTTGAAACAGAAAGTTCTTTATTTCCATAAGGAAGGCAAATCATAGAATCATAGAATCATAGAGTTGGAAGAGACCACAAGGGCCATCCAGTCCAACCCCCTGCCATGCAGGAAATCCAGATCAAAGCATCGTCGACAGATGGCCATCCAGCCTCTGTTTGAAGACCTCCAAGGAGGGAGACTCCACTACACTCCTAGGAAGCAAGCAAGGAGGGTTCCAGTCTAAACTATAAATGAAGGGAATTCCAGAGCCTGGGAGAAACTACCAAGAAGACCTTCTCCTGTTTCCTCCAGATGTACCTGTGTGGTGGTGGAACAGAGTGCAGGGCTGCCTCAGAACATCTCAAGACACAGAGAGATTTGTATCTCCCACAGACAGGGAGAAGTGGTGCTTCAGAAAACCTAGAACTGAACTCTATAGGGCTTTGTAGGTCATAACCATACCCTGGTGATTATACTATTTTAAATACCATCTTGATCAAGGTAGATCAAGGTGTTTCTGGTGTGGGAAAAAGGGGAGAGTCAGAGAGAAATGTTGTTCCACCTATGTAGCTTGATGTCCTTGGATGCAGCTAAATATATTTTTAATGTGCATAGGAATCCTGTAACCTGTTTAAAAAGTGAATTGCCACTGCTGAGATTTCCAATTCATTGCCTCTTTAGGCAAGAAATGGTGTGTATGGGTGTGTGCTGGGAGTCTGAAGCAGCTGAGAAACACGAAAATAGCCTTAGTGTCTGTTTGAGACGCCAGGGCTGTACTTTGCAGTAGAGGATGCTGCCCCATTGTCAGTGGCTGAAGTAAAATACAGCTCCATGCCCTCTTGGCTATTATATGTGGAAAGTGAGGTTACTGTATTCTTTTTCTGGGTAGCATTCCTCTATACAGCTCTGTTGATATCCCTTTAAGACAAGGTGGGGAACTCTGTCAGTCTGGGGACTGAATTCAATTTAGTTGCAAAATTCATCTTCAGGAGGAAAAATATTTTGGGTCAGTAATATATAGAACAAGAAATGAACAAGAAATAGCCATTCCCCAATAAACTCAATATATTTAGATTGTGGTACTGAAAGCATGGTCTGAGTAATAAGAGAGTTTCAAGGTAAACTTCATCATAGGTACTGTACTCACCTTTTCACCATCCAAAGTGCATTGCTGACATGAAGTTCTATTACATCATATCAGTCTTTCCAAGGAACATATTTGTTCCAGTCTCTCTAGCAGGGAAATGAATGTGTATGTAGGAATTCCCATGGTGTCACATTCATAGTTGCCAGTAAAAAAAGAAAAGGAAAGGAAAAAGGAGTTAGCTGTTGGAGGTTTAATTGGAGAAGACAGCATGAAAGGCAAATGTTCTGTTTTGTTATGTTATTACCGCAGTTGTCTGTACCTTTCTTACAGTTGCAGGAAGAATATGAAACTTTGACAGTTTTCTGCTTCCCACTCACATGAAATAAATGTACACTATGATTGTTCTTTAATACTATTTAAAGGTATATTTAAAACAAACATTGTGGGAGTATCACTTCATATATATATATATATATATATATATTGCAGGAAATACTTTGTTGTCTGTGACTGCTTAAGTGAACACATAGACTCTTCACATATGAGTCTAATTACAACTCATTTGTTTAAAAGAACGTGGTAATGATATTTAAAATGTATACGGTGAGTCACCATGTGATTTCCTTTCATAATAGGTGGGAATGTATCAATGCCCTATTCAGCTAAATATTGAGTTCATGCTTGAAAATCAGGGGACTGGCATCATCTCTTTCCTGTGCCTGGGTTTGGCTCTTCTCTTAGGGAAAGTGAAGCAAGTCCAGAGAGAGAGAGGAGACACAACAATTCTTTTGCTGTGACTTTTGGCCTTCTTGGCTGTTCCTTTCTTTTTGAGAACAGAGCTGTGTGCTCCACACATCACATTGCCTTACCTTTGCCTGTTTCAATTATAGAATTGTCAGTATTCAGCTGGAAGGCTACACCGAGTTAC
This sequence comes from Sceloporus undulatus, assembly GCF_019175285.1. Lineage (NCBI taxonomy): Eukaryota > Metazoa > Chordata > Lepidosauria > Squamata > Phrynosomatidae > Sceloporus > Sceloporus undulatus. The sequence continues at coordinate 357,574,099 of NC_056522.1, read as the reverse complement.
CTGCGCCTCTCCCTACATAATCCACCCCACACTCTTAGAACACCAGGGAAGAATCTGTTGGTATCACATACAACTAGACTGACTTCTACTTCCCAGAATGCCTTCACTGCAGCTATTACAAAACTTTGGAACAGTCTCCCGGAAGAGATCCATCTTACTACTTCCTTGGAGGTCTTTAAGAGGGCAGTTAAGATAGATCTCTTCTGGCAAGTTTACCCACCTGATCTCTTATAAGACATATTTTTCTATCTCCTTGACCTAGATTGAAACATCTCTCTCTGTTTCGCTTTGATAGTATTGTTTTAATTGTTATCCATTTTTATATTTTATTGTACTAAATTGTTGTTTTTATTGCTGTGATTTGCATTTGTATATTGTATATTGATAATGGGCTGTAATCGCACCTCGATCCACCTGGGAGAGATGGGAAAATATAAATAAAAAATTATATTTCTATATATAAAATATATATCCAATCCATCTGCCTTGGTCCAGGCCTCAGAGGGAGAGAAGAAATGCTGGACCTGCCCCCCCCCCCTCACCATACCCTTCTCCTTTTGTGTCCTGTCTCTTTAGATTATAAGCCTGAGGGCAGGGAACCATCTATTATCCCCTCTGTTGTAAACCGCTCGGATTCCCAGTGATTGGGCGGTATATAAATAAATCCTATTATTATTATTATTATTATTTATACCAATGCTCCTCAAAGTGGTGGTTTGTAGACTAGTGTCCATCTGTGCAACCTCATCTGCCAACCCACAGCAAATTTCCAGGAAAGAGACAGTTGCACCTAATGGGTATAAATTATGGATCACAGAATCATGGAATTGGAAGAGTCCTTTTGGGTCAACAAGTCCAATCCCCAGTTCAATGAAGGAATTCCAGATAAAGCATCCCCAGCAGTACCTATCCAGCCTCTTTTTAAAGATGTCCAGCAAAGGACACACCATCACCTCTCTAGGTGATACCCCAGATGAGGATTGATTAGTGCAGAATATAGTGGGACTATTGCTTTTTGCAACCCCTTCTTCAAGCACTCCAACCCTTACTGTGTATCTTTTTTCTTGGGATTCCACCCAGTATTTCCCTGAACTAGTTAAAATCAGTATTTCTGAAATCCAAGGTCCATGTTTTTGTTTGTTTGTTTGTTTGTTTGTTTGTTTGTTTTATTGCCCTGTCCTACAATTGTGAATTCTAGCATTACATGGTCACTTCTCCTTAAATTACCAATTATTTTGATTCCAGTGACCAATTCCTCCCTGTTGCTTAGGACTGAGTCCAGGATTGCTGAAATTGCTGAAATTCAAATATGGCATTAACTGAAGGCACAGGCATAGTGTTTTATTGTGTTAACACTGAGATGAGACATAGTTGTTGTGCAACCTCATCCCTTTAAAGAGTTGTTAAATCACAAATGTCAACAGTAATATTTCAGAAATATTGGACTACAACTCTGGAGACCAGGATTTGATTCCCAGCTTGGCCATGAAACCCACTGGGTGACCTTGGGCAAGTCACATGCTCCTAACCTCAGGAGAAGGCAATGGCAAACCTCGTCTGGACAAATCTTGCTAAGAAAAACCCATGATAAGTTTGCCTTGGGGTCGCCATACACGTCAGAAACAACAGAACAACACACACACCAGTCCAGGGCACAGTAGGAAAAAAATGCCTGCCTATCCCCCACATGATATAGCCTGATCAGCAGTGGTCTTGTCAACTTCTAAAAGGGCACCATCTTGTCCTTCATGTCCAATATGTCAAAATGCCTTGAGCTGAGATACTGCCAGATTACTTTGCTGTGATTCCCAGATTATATACAGAGGAGTGTCTCATTGGGAGACTATTCCATACAGTGTGGACTACATAGTGTTCTGTATCACTATGGTTGATCTCCCAAGGATCAGTGGTATAGGAATTGCCTGTCCAATCCTAACTTGCTAAAATGTGTGTGATGCTGCTACAGTGTTTCTGACAAATTTGTTATTGCAGAAACAGCCGTATGAGAGGATATTATGTGTATTCCTAGAGGAAATGCTAGCTGTCAAGCTTAGAGATGCAACAGATGTTAGCCAGTGCTACTGCATAAGTCTCTTTAGTGTATTTGATAGGAACATTCCTTGTTCTTTTCTAGCGTTATTGCAGCAGTTACTGCAAGTGGGGATTGCTGGTTTGTTTTGAATTATTATTATTATTATTTTGTTAGAATGATTGCTGCTTGAATAGTGTAGATGGAAGACAATGGTGTCACTCTTGTTTTGTTTTCTTTCTACTTTCTTCCTGGTCTGACCCCATTTTGCATGACATTCAAAGGTTTCTGCGATCTGGTTCACATTCTGTTCCTGATGCATCCACAACAAACATTTCTTCATTTTCACAGAACAGGTGAGTTCCTAAGGCAGACTTTCCAGATCACCTTGGCTCAAATAGGTCACATGGAATCCAGACACTGAAGATGTAGTTTGCTCAACATCAATAGCCTTTTTCTCACAACAGAAAAAATGGCTTTGCCTGTCTTTCCATACAGCCACAGCATAACCAGGCAAAAGCTATACTACATTAAGGTAACAGACCATTACACTAGTGTTGTGAACCAACAGGGATTTGGCCTACATGTAGGTTTGCTCAAATATTTAACATTTGCTAAAACATTTCAGCTCAGAATATATTATGTTCTTACATATATATTTAGTTTGCATTTTGACACATTATTTAAGTTGATAACTAAATTAGAAAATGTTCAGAAGAGTGAAATGCAAAGGATAACTGCAGTTTGATTAGAGTTTGAGAAGTTACCTTTTCTTTGGACACTAATTCCCATAATCCCCTAGGCAGAAGGGCTAATACTAGCCACATTGGTCAGAGGTTGTGACAGCTGTTATCAATAATAATAATAATAATAATAATAATAATGCCCTTTCATTCAGAGACATCCATTAGTCAGTGAGAAAATTTAGAAGATAATTTTCTGAATAGAACTCTTAGCCTGTGTCTGCACAGGTCAGAATACTCCAGGGACAGAGTATTCTGGCCCTGAACATGCCCAGACATCCCACTGTCACTTCAGGTCTTTGGCTGTGAAACCAGTCAGTTGGCCATTGCTGGTGCAAGTCAGCTATGTTAAGGCCAGAACAAGCCACCCAGCATCCATCACATAGCTGGGAGCCTCACTCTGATCCCAGAATGTGTGACTTGCACCAATGGTGGCAATGCTGGGAGGCACAATGTTGCCTATCATTACAATGGAAGGTTCCATATCTTCCAGGAAGATGTGGAGCAAAAGGTGCCAGGTTGAGCAATAGCAATAGCAAGTACAGTTCTATACAGCTTATCATACACTTAAGCACTCCCTAAGCGGTTTACAAAGTGTACACTAATTGCCCCCAATAATCTGGGTACTCATTTTAGTGACCTCAGAAAGATGCAAGCCTGAGTCAAGCTTGAGCCCCTGGGCTGGTACTGAACTTGCAACCTTATAGTTTGTGAGTGAGTGGCTGCAGTACAGGCATTTAACCACTGTGCCACCAGATCAGTGCTGAACTGGCCATACATTATCCAGACAGTTCACACCAGAACTGGGGATTGGCATTAAATCATCCAGACTGCTTACTGGGAGAACAAGGGGAGAACATTTTACTTGGCCTGTGTGCACAATGCCTTAGAATTCCCTCAGTTAGGTTGTTCAAGAGAGAGATGGGGGATTTCCAAATCACTGGCCTAGAAGGTATGGATCAGAACATTTTGTATCAAAATTGACAAAGAACAGACTTCTCAAGGATCCCTGGTCTGTCTCCCATTCATTTCAGCTCTAGAATGCGCTGAGCATTTAAAAAGCCATGATGATACATTCCAGGTACACTCTCTACTCTGCCAGGTGATCCTTTCATCTTATTCCAGTTTACCTGCTTAGTGTGAGACCAAATGCTCACCACTTAAATACTTTGCACTCTTTAACAAACCTTTACAGTTGCTTAACCTTGGACATCAAACTCATTTTCATTATAAACGAAGTATAAAGCATAGCCTTACTAGAGAGATTTTATTAGCCCTTCAGCATCGCTTTTGACCTTCCATTAGACTGCTTGTTATTTGGGGCACCAGGAATTTAACAATAGATAACAAGCAGAAAGCACATACTTTGGGCAGAATTTTTTAAAAAGTTATCTGAAAGAGCAAGCCCTTTAGCTCATCTTATTACAAAGACACATGATTTCTCAGCAAGGCCCACATACTTCCACTAATCTGGTAGTTTTTCTAGGGTATTTCTTTCTCTTTTTTTCTTTCTCCCCCCCCCCCCCCCCCAACCTATTTCCTCCTAGTTTCTGAAACAGCTATGAGGACTGTAACCATCAAAAGTGAAACAGATAGAACAACGCAGGTCTAAAATAGCCTGGATTTTTTTTAAAGTGCTTTCTTTTAAAATATATGATTATATAATAATGTGTGGTACATGCTATTTCACAGAATGGGCTATGACAGTGGTTCCCAAACAGTGATAATTTGTTTTGGACTTCTGATCCAAGAAGCCCCAGCTAATTTGGCCAGTGGTCAAAATTTATGGGAGCTGAAGTCGAAAACATCTGAAGGACCAAAGATTGGGAACCACTGGACTAAGGCTTCACAGTTAATTTAGCATGTTCAATAATTTTCAATTTCCTGATCAGAATGCAACATGAAGAGAGAGATGGAACCCCAATTTTAAACAATGGGTTATATGTAGAATGAAATGCCTTTAAGTTTCTCAAGTTAGGTTAAGCTCTAGTCATAATGGAGGAACTAATGATAAAGGTAAAAGTAGCCCCTTGACATAAATGTCCAGTGATAACCAACTCTAGAGGATGGCGCTCATCTCTGTTACTAAGCCAAAGAACCAACATTATCCAAGGACTTCTCTGGTGGTCATGTAGCCAACATGACAGCAGCAGACATTGCTACCTTCCCACTGAAAAGTGGTATCTATTTATCTACTTGCATTTGCATGCTTTCAAACTGCTAGGGAGCACTGCCATAGCCATTTACTACCGGGGGGGGGGGGAATATCAGAAGTGACCAGGCAGGACCTTACTGTATTTCTGCAGCTGGGGGGAATGGGGTTACAATCTGCCACCCATATGCAAGGATTTTGTATCCATGGATTCAACCATCCATGGCTTTAAAATGTCTAAAAAAAATAAAAAAGCAAACTTTGATTTTTCCATATTGTATATATTTAATATGACATTATATATAATGAGATTAAACATCCACAGATTTTGGTGTCCATGGCAGGGGTGGGGGTTGTTCCTGGAACCAAGCCCCAGAGGATACCGAGGGATCACAGTACTATCTCCAATCTCTTGCCTGCATAAAGACAGGATTCTGCTAACTCCATGTGGCAAATGCAAATGTATTTCACAATAATGCTAGCTGAAAAACTGCATCGCAGACATACGACCCATCCCACTCCCTCCAGTTACTCATGCAACCAATTTTATACAATTAGAAACATCAAGTGGTAAAGATACTTCTGGAAGTACCACTTTGGACTGTGGGTGGAATATGGCAAACTGAATATTCTTTGTGTTAAAAAAAAATGAATTTAAAAAGTTCCCTGTAAATGAACTCGCTTGCCAAGGGAAAATTGTGGGTTTTTTGGAAGTTGGGGGGGGGGGGGAGAGAATTTAGCAGGTCAAATATGCAACCACTGTCCCCAATGCCTTGTGATAAATGTTACAGATGTAAATATTTGCTTAACCTTTTCTCTTATACAATGATTATTTTCAAATGTTTAAGCTGTGCTGTGTGAGTTTCTAAGTGTTTTTATGCATTTTGATGGATTAACATTTGGAAACAATACAGTTACACAAAATATCCTTGTTCTGACCATTTCCTTGCAATTGAAAAATAATCATTTATTTTTTTTAATTTACATTTCACATCCCTAGGTGAATACACAGAAGAAAATTTCTGGCTTCTGCAATCCTCCTACAGTATTAACAAAAAGCTTCCCTATGGACTGGCAGAGTGTGGTGTCCACAGCAAAGCAGCCAGCCTGAATACACCTAAGGATAAATTAATTCAGTGTTGTTGATACAAAAAGTAACATAGAAAGGCTGAGGTCAGTCTTGTTAACAAAATGAGCCTGATATTGTGGTATATCGTTCCCTTCCAATGGTGTTTGTATGGCCCCCAAGGGGAAATGGTGCTTGGCAGTTGTTTATCTGTATTCTATGATGCCGTGTCCTGCAGGGCATATTAAAGCCCATGAAATAATGATGAAGCTGAGGGGTAATTAAAAGCCATGGTGACATTGATCTGCTGAAATTTCAGAGGGAGATAAGGGCACACAGGGAGACTATCCATCTTACCTCATGCAGGGCCAGGTTGATTGGCCTACTGAGTATTGAAGATGGCTAAGTTCCTCACCTGTGGCCATGAGGGCTCCCAGTGCAGCAGACCTACTGGTTTAAGAGCTTTGCAAAACAGGAGGTTGAAGAAGCTGGTGTGGCCACAGCTGTTCCTCTGTGTCCTTAAAGATTGGGGGAAACCATTTAAAGGCACAGGACTCTGCATTCATATACGATAAGATATGAATTTTATGATTCTACGATTTTATGATGTTCTGGAGAAGGTGCCACATTATAGTTAGATCTAGCATGCTTCAAGACACCTATGTGGCCATGCCATGATAACATCTCAGTAGTAACAGGAGGATTCTATCTCAGGGAAACAGAATAATAGAAATAGAATAATACCTTCATCCCATTTGATATTTCACCACTTTAGATTTCTGTGATAGTAGAAACAAAGCAAACAAAGAGGCCTTCATTCTCCTGCTGAAAACACTTGGACAGCAAGAGTGTTTTGAGGCTGGCTCTACCACTCAACAAGAAGAAGCAACCTGCTTCACAGGTAGCACTTTGTCAGAAGAGTAAATGAAGTAGGAAACTGGTGTCTGATTGGTACAAAAAAAAAAACCTTTTAAGGCAGTGGTTCCCCAACTCCAGTGATCCTCCAGATGCTTTGGATTTCAACTCATAGAAGTCCTAGCCAGCTTGGCCAACACTCGCGAATTCTAGGAGCGGAAGTCCAAAACATCTGGAAAGGCAGAGTTTGGGAACAACTGTTCTAAGGCATTGAATGAAATGAGTAGGGCACCACTTCAGGTGGTGTCACAATGTTGGTTGGTTATCTATGAACAAGTTACATTTTTGGTTCTGCCCCCAAAAGCACATCAGGATGAGCTCTGGGACCCAATCTTCACTGCAAAAATCATTCAGCTTGATACTGCTTTAACTACCATGGCTCAGTGCTGGATTTTTAGTTTTGTGAGATATTTACCCTTCTCTGTCAGAGAGCTCTGGTGCCACAACAAACTACAAATCCCAGGATTATATAAGATGGAGCCATGAAAGTTAAAGTGATGTCAAACTGTATTATTTCTGCAGTGCAGATGGAGCCTAAGAGAGGAAAATTGTTGTAATGACATAGCTGTACAGAAACTGCAATTTTCCAGCTTTTGTGATTGGCAGTGGAACAGAATGCATTTTTTTCAGAAAATCTAGGTATTTTTGAGGGTTATGATTAGAGATTTAAAAACTGGTTGGAAATCTTTTTGAGAAAATTTGACTCAACACACTGAGACATCAGGTCATGGAACGAGTCAACTGCCATAAGATTTTGTGCACTTCAGGACATTATTGTCAAAAAATATTTTTTCATAAAATTTTGTCCCTCTGAGATTTTATTTTTCATAAAATCCCAAATACACCCCCATTAGTGGAAAAAATACAAAAAAAAAAAAAAAAAAAACCATGCTTCTGCACTATTGGAATGGACACTGAAATAGCCAACACAGGCTAAGCAAGATGAGTTAAAAGTAAAAAACACTGGAGTAAACAAAAATCCTGATTGCATAAAACATTGATGCAATCTGACCTATCAGGAAATGGAACCTGAAGTCTTAGTGGATTGTTATTATTCTTTGACCTCAGTTTTTGGTAACCCTATGAATGAGATGTCTCAGAGAACTTTAGTCATCTACTGCCCTGCTCAAGTCTTGCAACTTGTATCAACTTCTTCTTGTGTTACTGTCTTCCACCTAACCAAGCATCATTGCTCTCTGAGGATATGTCCAAATTACAGCAGCCACAATTTAGTCATCACTCCTTCTTATGTAGAAGAGATGTCTTCTACAAATTCAAGAAATTCAAGGGAAATTCAAACCAAGAGTAGGGGTGCTATATGAATAAAACAGGAACACATTACATGATCAGGACAAAATAAAAATCAGTGGAAACAAGAGACTGAAGAACAATGTTAAAGAGATGAAATAATGACACATTCCTTCAAGAATGTGAAGGTGAACTATCCTTGTGGATAGTTTGGTTAAAAGTGTGACCCAGTCTGTAGCTCTTTGGGAAAGACAAGCCTCATGTTGGGGAAACTTAGGAAATCAATAGAAAATAAAATTACTACAACTATAATATCATTATAGGTGCATTCATCTATGGTGCAACCTTCCATAGTAAACTGTTTATAGTTCTGATGACTGTATAATTGAAAGGGTTGCTATAAAGCTAGGGAAGTTATAGAAAAGCAAAAGCAAAATGACCTAGACCATGGACTTAGAACAATTGTTCTTCAAGGAATGGTAAATGCTTTAGGGCTTTTCAGCTTAGAAAAAAATTGGTTGAGGTGTGTGTGTGTGACATTTGTTGTTTTTGTTGACCACCCTCGAGTTGATCTTGATTCATGTCTGCCCTGTGGATGAGATGTCTCCAAGACCCCCTATCCCCCACTACTTTCATTGGTTCTTGCAGATTCACATACATGGCCACCTTAATGGAGTCCACCCATCTAGCATGTGATCTTCCTCTCTTTCTCTTTCTTTCTACCTAGTATTACGGTCTTTTCTAATGAGTCATGTCTTATCATTATATGGCCAAAGTATGATAGCCTCAGTTTAATCATCCTGGCTTCCAAGGAGCTCTCAGGCCTGATCTGTTCTAGGACCCATTTATTTGTTGTTGTTTTTGGCTGTCCACGGAATCCTCAGTACTCTTTTCCAGCGCCAGATCTCAAATGAATTGATTTTCTTTTTATCTGTTTTCTTAATTGTCCAACCCTCACATCCATACATGGCAACGGGGAACAGAAATGCTTTTATGATTCTGACTTCCGTGCTTAGTTGTATGTCTTTGCTCTTTAGGACCTTTTCTATTTCTTTCATAGCTGCCCTCCACATTGTTAGTATTATTTTGATTTCTTGACTGCAGTCCCCATTCTGATCAATGTTTGGTCCAAGGTAAATTCTGTTTCCTCATTGTCTAGGTTGAAATTATGAATATCCTCTGTGGTCATTGTTTTTGTTTTCCTTATTTTCAACAGAAAACTTGCCTTTGCACTTTCTTCCTTGATCTTCCTCAGTACTTGCTCTAGGTCTGTGATGTTTTCTGCTAGTGATATGGTGTCATCTGCATATCTTAAATGGTTGATATTCCTTCCTCCTACTTACATACCTCCCACTTGTCTCCAAGCCTGCTTTTCACATAATATCTTCTATACAGTGGTACCCCGGGTTACGAAATTAATTCGTTCCGCGGTTAATTTCGTAACCCGAAATACCTTCGTAAGCCGAATTCCCATAGGCGCTAATGGAAAAATAGCTCTCTGCTGCCCTCCGGTGGCGGAAAATAGCGCCGCGGTTTTTTCGTAACCCGAAGAAACCTTCGTAAGCCGAAGCAATAAATCCCTATGGGATTTTTTCGTATCCCGAAAAATTCGTAACCCGGCGCATTCGTATCCCGGGGTACCACTGTATATAGGTTGAACAGATAGAGCTGATAGCCCTGCCTGACCCCTTTGCCAATCAGGAAACATTCTGTTTCTCCATGTTCTGATCTGACAGTAGCCTCTTGTCCTGAGTACAGATTCTTCATCCATACTATTAGATGTGTTGGCACTCCCATGCCTTTAATGCTGTTCTACAGCTTTTCACGATCTATGCTGTAGTCATTAAAACACATACTGATTTTCCTTTGGAATTCCTTGTTGCATTCCATTAGCCATCACAGATTTGCAATGTGGTCCCTAGTGCCTCTGCCTTTCCTGAACCCTGCTTGCATCTCTGGGATTTCTCTTTCCATGTATGGCTGGATTCTTTGTTGCAGTCACATTCTCTCAGCCTAAGAGGAAAGCAGTGGCAAATCCTTTCTGAAGAAATCTTGCCAAGAAAATCCCAGTTGAACGGTTACCATAAGTTGAGATCAACTTGAAGGCACATAACCACCACAACGAATAGGATGTATATAGAGACATCCTTGTGCATATGTGTGTGTGTGCGTGCGTGCGTGTGTCTACACAGACATACCCTGAACTGAACACATCAGCAAGGCACCATTGCAAGAGTTGCCAGAAGAACAATTGGCAGAGAATTTAAGTGCCACAGTAAATTATAAACTCCATGACTCTGTAGGATGCAGTCATGGCAATTAAAATGGAATCATAATGCTAGAACAGTGTGATTTGAAAGGCCCCAGTATTTATATAAGCAACTTGGGACTTTCCAGACTGTTGTAATTTTAGAACCCACAAAATATGTACAGCTTAATTCCACTAATAATTGTCAATATCAATGAGAAAGGTTCCTTTCCTCCACCCCAGCACAGAAGATATATACATGGAAAGATTAACCCCCATAACCTACTTAATCTTTCCAAGTATACAGGACTGTGCAAAGGGGAGTGATGATGAAGAATGCTTTCTTCTCTCCCTCCACCCAAAATCCTCCCCACTATGCTGCAGTGCCTCAGTCTCCTTGAGTCTTCTTAGGTTTCTTCTTTGTATTTAAATAATGCAAATTCAAAAGGGGAAGAATTCCCCCCCTTCATGACTCCTTCTACCCACCCCCACTGTGATGCCATTGCATAATTATCTGGGCTGGTTGAAAGAATGAAACCCAGTTCAAAATGTATGAGTTCATTTTTATGTTCTACTGAGAAAATTTATTCAGTGTGACTGCTCAGTAGCGAGTGCAGTAAAACACCTTAATCCCTGGTTGAAGAAAGGTAATACCTTGACAGATGTGTGCCTCCTACTTTCCTTGCGGCCATGTTTCAACAACAAACCTTTATTTCTGCTTCTTGGCTGTAGCAGGGAGGGAAAAAAATGAGTGGAGCAATAAAGCAGTCAGAGAAATCTCTGGAGCCAGGCAGCAATGCAATAGTAATGACAGATTTTTTAATGTGGCGGGAGAGATTGACAGGGAAATGTCTTCAGAGCAAACGCACGCCAGATGGAATGAAAACGGTTTATTGGAGTATGGAGATGCTACTGAACCGAATAGAGGGCGGGTTTAAGGTGGGTGTTTTATCTGATTCAAGTAAACAACAACACCTCCATCACCACCTTAAATTCTCCCATTTGGCCATTGTGTAAACTGGTCTGTAAAAACAATAAATGGGAGTGGAGGGAGGAAGGGTCTTTATGAAAACTTGCAGAAACTTTGCAAACAAAAAACTTTTATGTTTTGAGTTTACCTGTGCTGGACAGAGTGGAAGAGGCAATTGATGTGGTCTCTCTCTCTCTCTTTCTCTAGAAGGGGACAAAATCAAATGACAAGTATTTACCAAAAGTAAAGAAGTCTTATTATATATATCTGTCTCCCCAGCCAGAAAGACACGTTGTTTTTCAAGACAGGTTTTAAAACAAAACCGATCTTTTGTGCTTCCTTCCAACTACAGTTAACCAACACCTGGATATTCTGCAGAATGGCCTTAACAATTCCCATAAAGGTAAAGTGCTGTAATATTTTATATGTTATTAAAAAAAACATGAAAACACTCAAATATGTGAGTGGTTGCATGTGAGTGTGAGTGATATGTGTGTGAGAGACAGAGAGAGTGAGAAGGTAATTGTTTTAGTGCATTTTAACACTATGATCAGTAGACTGTTCGGTGGAGAAAAATAAAGAAGAAAGACATCTAAGATGCACCCTTTTGTTTTCCAAAGGCTGTCTTTCAATAGCAGGCACAGTGATTTAGATCCTACTGTATTTTCCTCTATCAAACAGACAGCAGATGCATACTTTAGATTATAAGTAATCACACCAGTTGAGAGGTAAACAATACCTTTGTTGTCAGGAGTCTTATTCTGATTCCTGAGATTAACACAATCCATTTACCCCATGAACTGTAGAAGAAGAAAAAAGCAGTGTGGAGTGTGTGGTTGTGTGAGAGACAAATGGAAAAGAAAGGCTGAGGTATATATGTATGG
>NC_056522.1:357549344-357556844 GCF_019175285.1 Sceloporus undulatus | reverse complement strand
ATTCCAGAGGGTCGGGGCCAAGGTGGTGAAAGCTCTCCTAGTCGTGGAGACTAGTCTGGCCCCTGGGACCCTCAATAACTGCTGCCCAGATGTTCTGAGAGCGCGGGGCGGATTGTATGGGGAGAGGCGGTCCTCAAGGTATCCTGGGCCCAAGCCATTTAGGGCTTTATAGGTAATAACCAGCACCTTGTATTTCGCCCGGAAGCGAATCGGCAGCCAGTGCAGATCCTTAAGCACTGGTGTTATGTGGCTGGCTCTGGGTATGCCAGTAACCAGCCTTGCTGCCATATTCTGGACTAGTTGTAGCTTCCGGGTATGGTAAAAGGGCTGCCCCATGTAGAGCGCTTTGCAGAAGTCCAAACGAGAGGTTACCAGAGCATGTACTACTGTTTCAAGGTGCCTCCAGTCCAGGAAGGGACGCAGCTGGCGAATCAGCCGAAGCTGATAACAGGTGCTCCTGACTGTTGCATCCACCTAAGCTGTAAGGTGGAGGGACGAATCAAGGAGCACCCCCAGACTGCGTACCGAGTCCTTCACGGGAAGCGTAATCCCATTTAGGACAGGTGGAACCACCGTCATCCCCGGGCCGGGGGAACCTATCACGAGCACCTCCGTTTTCTCTGGATTCAGACTGAGTCGGTTTTCCCTCATCCAGCCCATTACCAACTCCAGACAGGCCACGAGAGGAGATACGCCATCCCCAGTCACTGCATCAGTCGGAGACATAGAGAAAACTATTTGGGTGTCATCAGCGTACTGATAACCCCGCATCCCATGTATCCAGATGATCTCTCCCAGCGGTTTCATGTAAATGTTGAAAAGCATGGGAGACAGAATGGCTCCTTGAGGGACCCCAGATGTAAGGGCCCTCTTATCGGAGCACACGTCTCCCAGCTGCACCATCTGGAACCTCCCAGAGATGTAGGACCGGAACCACTGAAGCGCAGTGCCCCCGACTCCCACCTCTACCAGGCACTCCAGAAGGATACCATGGTCTATGGTATTGAAAGCCGCTGAGATGTCCAAGAGCACTAACAGGGACACGTTTCCCCTGTCAATGCCCAGACGGAGATCATCGACCAAGGCGACCATGGCGGTCTCAACCCCGTAGCCCGCCCGAAACCCGGTTTGAAATGGGTCCAGATAATCCGTTTCATCCAAGATCGATTGAAGCTGGATTGCAACCGCCCTCTCAATCACCTTCCCTAAAAATGGCAGCAGCAAAACTGGCCGATAATTATTCTACATCAGGGGGTCGAGGGAGGGCTTTTTTAACAGCGGTTTTACTATGGCCAATTTTAAGCTGGATGGAAATTGCCTGTCCCTCAAAGATGTATTTATAATCTGGTGCAACAGTGAAGTTACCACCGGTCCCCCCTGAGCCGCTAGCCATGAGGGACAGCGATCGAGAGAGCAGGTTGTCTTCAGAACAATTCCAAGGATCTTGTCCACATCATCAGTACTGACCAACTCAAACTGATCCAGTTTAATAGAGTCCACGGAGGCTCTGGACACCTCTATTCTGGATTCTGCCCTAATGCCAGCTTTAAGACCTTCGCTTATCCGAGAGGTTTTATCCGCGAAGAAGTTGTTAAATTGGTCACAGCAGGCCTTAGAAGGTTCAAGGATCTGGTTCCGGGCAGGAGGGAGCTGAGTTAGCTCCCTGACTACCCTGAACAACTCTGCTGGACACGACTCCGCGGACACGATACGAGCACCATAGAACGAATTCTTAGCTGCTCGTATCGCCTCTCCGTAGTTCTCCAAAAGGCAGTCTAGGAGAGTCTTGTCGGCTAAGCGTAGGTGTTTCCACCAGCGATGCTCTAGCCGTCGCAGAACCCGCTTCCTCGCCCGGAGATCTTCCATATATCAGGGCTTTCGCTTGGAAGCAGGCCTGAGAGGGCGCTTGGGAGCGATCCTGTGTATAGCCCTAGAAAGACCGGTATCCCAGATACCAGTCAGGGCATCAACAGAGTCACCGTCATTTCCAACCATGTACCCCTCTAAGGCTTCCTGGAACCTTATGGGTTCCATCAGCCTTCGAGGGTGGACCATTCTAATAGGTCCACCACCCCCAGGGGGGATCTGGGTAGGAGCCTTGATTTTCGCCTCCACCAGGAAATGATCCATCCATGACAGGGCAGAGATATTAGTTATTTCTGCCCACGGATTTTCCGCATCCGTACAAAAGACCAAATCGAGTGTATTACCCGCAAAATGCGTCGGACCCGAGACCAATTGGGACAGGCCCATGGCCGCCATGGTATCCATGAATTCCCGAGCCGCACCGGATGGAATATAGTTGGCCGCGAAGGGGATGTTGAAGTCACCCAGGACAAGTAGCCTGGGTGTTTCCAGCATCAGCTCCGAGACCAACTGTGTCAGCTCGTTAAGGGAATCTGTTAGCGCACGGGGTGGCCGATACACCAACAGGATCCCTAGACTGTCCCTGGCCTTCAGGGTCAAGTAAATACACTCGATAAAGGAGGTTTGACGGATGTGGTTCCTGGTGAGAGACAGGTTGTTCTTATATACCAAGGCAACACCCCCCCCCCCGCCCACCTAACCTGGACTGGTCCTTCACTGAGAACCCAGCAGGAAGGGCCTGTGCCCACACAGCATCCCCCTCAGGCCCAAGCCAGGTTTCAGTAATGCAAGCCAGGTCACAGTTGCTATCCTCCAACAGATCGTGTATAATGTGGGTCTTGTTGTTTATAGACCTGGCATTGCACAGGAGCAGAGACAGGGTTTGTGGCATGGTTGGAATGACCCTCAGGTCCTTTTGGTTAGGAGAAGGACCGGAAGGAGAGATAGATATGACGCATCGATCTCGCCTTCCTCTGTAACGCAAGTCCATTCTCCTTCCGCCATACCCCCCCCGCCCCACACCACCTCAAGGGGAGCTCCGCTCATGCAGATGTTATCCTCTTCCTCCCCAGCCGAAGCATTCCCCGCTTCCATATCCTCCCCCTCCCCCTACCAAGCAACAAGAAGAACAGAGGTAAGTCACCGCAGACATTCTCTGTTCAATAGGCTGACAAGGGCACAATCCTCCTACTAATGCCCCGCTACCAAGGTGCGCAGTTGCGCAGTTGCGGAGCTGTGGAGTCCCAGAATGCAATCTGTGGGTGGCCTCCCCGGGACGGTGCGCAGCTGCGCACCTCCGACAACTCGAGGAGAACCACCCGGCAGCGACGCAGCTCTTTGGCAAAGTCCGGTGGCAAGAGGAGGCGTGACGGAGGAGGAGACCAGACAAGCTGGCTTTAAGCGTGCCGCTGCCCCGACACGCCCCTCTCTCCGCCTTCCCCCCAGGTGTCCCAAATTCGGCTCACCAGAGCCGCCGCAGAGATGCTGTGGAAGCAGGGAGTCCCAGAATGCAGTCCGTGGGCGGCCTCCCCGGGTGTCCCAAATTATGAATATTGATAAGTTCTAACCAAAGCAAGACAAGAACAAGACCATATCTCGTCCACTCTTGCTATTTGGGTTTTACCTTCCACTTCCATACATATGTTATTACAAACCAGTTAAGCTGATTTTTGTCACCTTACAAATGATGGGACAATCATAGCAGGAAAACACATTGAACTGAAATAATGAATGATGTTCATAAAGAGTAGCGATTGAGGTGGGGGGCAAAGGCTACCAAAACTCTTTCCAATTTCTGAGTGACTTGTGGTGAAGATGAGCAAAAAGGGAGAGGGAAGACATTCCTATAAATAATACTTAGCAATAGAGTTTGTCACTGAGAGAGATTGCCCTTAGTCTTGAATTTTAAAATTAACACGGGAATATGACAAGCCCTGTGAGACCCCTTATGGCTTTCTGGGCTATTTGGCTTTTTGGACTATTTACGCAATCTATTGCTGAAGAAGAGCTGAGCTACCTGCAATCCTTCAACAGTTTGGCTTGCTGCTGAGACCAGCAGGCCGGTGGTACCAAGCTTTGCACATTTATTTTCTTGGAAGAAGTGCTTTTATCCCCTCCATTAGATCACAAGGAAGAAGAAAGTCTGCACAGAGTCACAGGCATGTTTATGGTTTGATAAATTTGCTTCAGTTGGCGTTTAAGGTGGTCTGGAGTAAGGGCTGATGCATGGAGAGGCCACCTCAGTTAAAACAAAGTAACACTTATCCCTTAACAGTTTTCACATTCTCAACTCCTAGCAAGACAAAATCTCCTCTCTCGCCCACTCTTCCTATGTATTCCCATTTATTCCTAGTTCTTCCTATGTATTTCTAGCTCTTATCCTTTCTCTGTGCCTAACTGGCCCTAATTCATCTCATCTCATCTCAAGTTTTAACCTATTCCTTTATTCCCGTCCCCATCTCTATTTTTATGTGGCCCTAATTTTATTTCTAGCAGGCCCTAGGTGAACCATTTTCATCAGGGTAACTGTCTTGCTCTATCAAAATAAAAAAAGTAACAGCTATATATTTACCATGTTGCTGGTGTGTGTGTGTGTGTGTGTGTGTGTGTGTGTGTGTGTGTGTTGGTTTTTTAAAAAAACAGTATAATCTGGAAAGGTCCAAGGTAGAAACCTCTGTTTGTGAAAATGCCATGAGCATGACGCAACATCCAAACCATTCTGACTGACTGGTTCACCTAGGGTTTAAAATCTTCCTGGAATTAGAACAAGAAGCACTATTTCTTGTGTATGCTGTAATTATACACTTCTAAAGAGTATTATGGGACAATATTACAAGGCATGTTTAAACAATGTGCGAAGGACATTACATATATTTAGCATATCATCTTACTTTCTGGTTTTGCTTGTTCCAGAGGGGTTTCT
The DNA here is from genome assembly GCF_019175285.1 of Sceloporus undulatus. Taxonomy (NCBI): domain Eukaryota; kingdom Metazoa; phylum Chordata; class Lepidosauria; order Squamata; family Phrynosomatidae; genus Sceloporus; species Sceloporus undulatus. Next base: position 357,552,055 of record NC_056522.1, on the reverse strand, counting down.
GTATCTGTCTATTGCTGCAAAAACAAGATGTCCAAGATCAGCAGTTTTATTGCCCCACAAGCTTATGTGGACTAAAGATATTTTGTATTAATTTGTAATTTTAAATTGACATTTATGTGCAAAATTAAATATTAGTATTTAAAATTATTTTTAGTCAAAATATTCTTTTTACGAGAATGTTTTGCTAGTAAATGAACCAACACTGCTGTTATTATACTTGCCAGGGCAGAATTTGCAAGGGAACCTTTGTACCTTTCCACTTTCCCCTATCCTTGAGTTTGTCCCTGTTTTGGAAGAACATCTAGGGAATAAAAAGATCTTCTTTTGGATCCAAGACTTCCCAAATCTGGCCTCTTTTTGTCTTCTGGGCAGTTGGAGTAGTGATGATGGGAATATTTCTCTGCCAATCAATGCAAAACTTCAGAAATTGTTGGGAAATGTAAGAGACAGCAGTGGATCTCTTTAGCAGAGTAATAAAATTGGTAAAGCAGAAGATGAACAAGTCAGACACATGGGGTGTTTAGCACAGATAGTCTTTCTAGCCTCTTTTGTAAAATATATAAAAGTAGCTTTAATTACAAAACCTGTACATACTAAACACTTGGTCTAATGGAGGGGGAAGAAAAGAGACAAAATACGGTATCTGGAGGTTAGAGCAACATGGATAGAGAGTGGGTATGGAAAAGCAAATGAACTAGAAATCAGAAAACATACAGACAAGCAATTAGTGAGCATAACATGGAAAAGTTACTAACTCCAACTGGGGTGAGTATAGTGTGGCTTGTGGATCTCCCACCAGTTGCCCAACCACCGCCCCAGGCCACCAATTGACTCCAAACCATGCAGAAAGCCCCTAAATGCATAGAAAATTGAAAAAATAGGTCCACTCCACCCCAGAAGTGACTGCCAAATATCTTTCTTTTCCTCTGCAGTCCATCCCCCCACCTCAAAATGCCATCAAGAACTGATGTGATGACACTTCTGGTCCCTATTTTGAATGATGCACAGACCAAACCCTGGTTCTAGTGTGAGCAGTCAGGACCATGTCCAGTATGTCCCACACCAGACCCAAGGCATAACAGGTTAAAACTGAGGTGTGTTACAGACACGCCTATAGTACGTCCCCAGGACATATTAGGGTTAGGAAGGGGCGTCACTTCCTGATGCCCCTAACCCTAGTAAGTATTGGGTCCATACAAAATGGCGGCACCCGTTCCACACGGACGCCGCCATCTCAGCATAGCAGATGCATAGCGTCCGCACGTCGCACCCTGGATGTGATGCCGCGAGTGCGTGACTAGCGCCTCGCAGCGTCACATCCAGGATGCAAAAAAGCACCATTTTGGGGTTTCTTTTTGCTCCGTGAGGGAGCCGCACGGTTTGGCCGCTGCAGCTCCCTCACGGAGCAACCGGCAGCGCTGGCAGACCGCCGCTTTTAGGCAGTCTGTAACGTGCCATAGTAAACAAATTTACCTGTAGCTCTGGATTGTCTGGGAAGATGTGCTGGGCTGCTCAGCACATCCCCCACAGCTGCAGATCTCCTGTTCTGAGGTCAGAATGAGGCTCCTAGCATATGACTGTCACTGGGCACCTAGTTCTAACCTCAGAAATGAGTGACTTATGGCAGTGGCAGATGCAATGGAACATCTGGGCAGACAGCTACTATGATGTGGAGACAAAGGTGGGGAAACTGCACAACTGCAGGGCCAGGATACTCCAGGCCTACCCCTTGAGTATCCTGGCCAGTGCAGACAAAGCCGATGTGCAAAAAATTCTATAGATAATGAAGTTGCAATCTGTACAGAAGGTGGAAAACAGGTCAGTTCATACCAGGGGCCACAAAGTTTGATGTCCAATGCCCCCCTTACCTTGTTTGGAGTGCACATCCATGTAAATGAATATTCATGAATACCAAATACACTATCTGATAGAATTTATGAGTTACAAATCAGAAGACAATTCCAGTCAAAGTACATTATAAATACTATACTGTTCTACCCCTCCTCAGCTTAGTAGGTAGATTTGGAGTACAAGCAGAAGGGAAAATAATTCAGACTGCTTCTGATTGCATTTTGCAGTTCAGATTGTATTGTGTGTCTGATAATATCATTGGAGATGTCCTATGGCCCAAGAGTAATCTCTTCTTTGCAGCTCTCAGTGGACTTTTAAATGCAAGCCTTGAAGTTTCCCCACCCTGGCTAATTCTATTTTTGGAAGGCATGAGCCTTTTGAACTACAGAAGAAAATAGCAAGTCTTGTCTCTTTCTGTAGCTCAAATGGCCTACTCTATCCTTCCTTTCCCAAAAGGAATGAGCCATGCTGGGAAAATTTCAAGTCTGCCATAAGTGTTAAAAGTTTTAGGAGGAATAGAATCCAAAGACACTCTGGGGGGGAAAAGTTGCATGATGACTGACTGTATTAAATTCACTATTGGAAGAGGGGGGCATTAATCAGGGAAAGAACATAGCAGCATAAAAAGCTCTGCTGGATCAGACCTAAGGTCTATCTAAGGCCTTGTCTGCACTAGCCAGAGGAAAGCCCAGAGTATCCTCCTCCCAGAACTACCCTGACCTCCCCTCATTATTGGCCCTCTATTCCCTCACCAGGGCAGCTGTCTGCACAGGTGTCCTGCTGAGCCACCTGAAGCATTTGCCACTGCTGAGCTCAGAACAAGGCACCCTGTGATGATCAAATGTCTGGTTCCTTGTTCT
>NC_056522.1:357530793-357549334 GCF_019175285.1 Sceloporus undulatus | reverse complement strand
GCCTCGGAGTATGTGACTGGTGACAGTGGCAGATGCTCTAGGTGGGCAGTCATCCTTGCACAAGAATAGAGGGCTCTGGATCTTGGAAGATCTGGAGTAAGAAGTTTTTAAAATTTGTTTTAATAGTATATATCTCTGTGTAGGTGCTGAATATGCTGTGCGTCATCCAAAGTGTTCACATTAGAACCAGGTTTTGAGCTGCTCATCATTCAAACAGGACACTGCCCAAATGAGTGGGAAATGGGCTTTTTGGCCTGCATAGACAAGACCTAGCTCAGCTTTCTCTTTATACACTGGTGGCCATTCAGGTCCTTTTTGGAAGCTCATGAACAACACATGAATGCAACTGCACCTAAAGTCTCATATTTTTCAGCAACTGATATACAAATGTATGTTGTTTTTCATGTGGTAAATAGCCATCTTGATTAGTAGCCACTAATGACCCTAATCACCATGAAATTATCTAATCAGAGCTACAGAACTTATCATGGTCCTAACAGAGGATTTCTATATCAAGAAGGGATTATAGCCCTCAGTAACAGTTCTTCACAGGGATAACTGCCCCCATAGGCCCAAAACCTCAGGGCTACTTAAAACTTATGCCATTCTAGAGTCTGTGAGAATGACACAGACTGAAGACCTGTCCAGCATTCAGCTGCACGCATTATCATTTCCGCCCACCGCTCTGACCACATCTCTCCTGTGTTGGCATCCCTTCACTGGCTCCCTCTCCCTTTCCGCATTCAGTACAAGCTCCTGCTGTTGACGTTTAAAGCCCTCCATGAGCTGGCCTCTCCTTACTTATCAGACCTTATTTCCCCTCACCTTCCCACCAGGGCCCTCCGTTCTAGTAGTCAAGGTCTGCTGTCCCAGCCCAGGATTTCCCCTGCCCCATCTCGGATTCGCCCCTTTTCACTTGCTGCCCCTCACTCCTGTAACCTTCATCCCCCGCGAACAAGAGCCATCACTTCCTTAACCAGCTTCAAAACAGAGCTGAAGACCATCCTGTTCAGAGAAGCGTTCCCAGGCATTGCATAATTCTCACTTGCTATTTGATGTTCTTTTGTTGTCTGTTTTATTCAATCATTTCCTGTATTGCTATGTATTTTATATGTATTATCTTACTAGACAGGCCCCTTCCCCACCACCACTCCCTTCTCCTTCTGTGTCGTGTCTTTTTAGATTGTAAGCCTGAGGGCAGGGAACTGTCCAATTAAAAAGATTGTATGTACAGCGCTGTGTAAATTTACAGTGCTTTATAAATAAAGGTTAATAATAATAATAATAATAATAATAATAACAAGAAGAAGAAGAAGAAGAAGAAGAAGAAGAAGAAGAAGACCTGGCTTGATCTGAGGTGTCCAAGCAAAGATTTTGAATGCAAGAAAGGACTTCTCAAGAGGAAGAACTTCCTTGGAGTAAGGAAATTCAGGGGTCTCTCCAGACCACCCCACAGGGGCAGGCTGGAGGTGTCCAGTTTCCCTCTGGAGGGAGACCACAGCAGCCAAATCAGACGACATCTCTCTGGATCAAAAAGAACCCAGAAAAACCAGGTGCTTTTTGGCACGTGCAGAGTACATCATCAGTGCACTTTTGGTGCACTGTGACACATCCATAATGGAAGTGCAGCACCCGAAGGTCCAGATGCTGCACCACGCTTGCGTCATGTATGTGTGCACTGTATGGACAGTGCCACGTAAAGATGGTGCCACACATACATTCTAGGATTCCAAAGCATGTTGATGCTGTGCGCTCCAGAACCCTAGAATTGGCCTCAGGCCGCTGCAAACTGGTGGTCTGTACTGGGCCCAGGCTACGTGCAGCTGAGCTTTGAGTGCGGCCCCAGTAGCTTAGTAAGATGAGCCTCATTCTCAATGCCACAAGGCAGTTGGAAAGAATCTCTTTCTTGTAATGCACAAACTTTGTTGTGACTGATTAGGCTTTTAGTATCTTAGGGCCTCATCCACAGTCTTCAGTTTTCATGAGTTATCTCCAGGCAGGAGACAAGGGTACTAATTCTCCAGTTTTGTTGGACTAAACTCTGGGCAAGAGTTAAGAGCTATGTGGAAATCTTCCTGGGATTTTCCTGTTCTTAAAAGCTGCTGGAGAAGCCTGAGTTGCCTACAGGCTGCCTACTGTCCAGGCACTGGGCAAGGGCAGTGTGATAAGATCCAGTGGAGATGGTAACCCATGCTTGATTTTCTGTGCAATAATCGCCTTAGCTTTCTTCTTCCCTCACAGTCATTGTAGCACCAGGGCTTGCTCTGTGCTCTGCACCCACCTTCTAAGCAAGTAGGCTAGATGAAATATTCCTTATCCTGTCTCCTGTGAGAAGGAATAATTCTTTTATTTTACCTTGATCTAGGAAAAGTTCCTTCAGCTGAGATTTCTGTCTTCCTTTTCAAAGAGCAACATACATTCCCTCCCTGTGCCTTTGTGTTTGAATGACAACCTGTGAGCAACTCATTAGTTGATGCCTAATGCCTAATGACACCACCAAGGGCCATCTCTAGGTCTGGAACAATCTTGAAGTGGCAACATTATGACTGATATGCTGGTGATTAAACTTGGACTGGATCTGACTTTGCCTCCTGGAATTTTCCTGCTTTTTGGTTGTTTGAAACAGACCAGCACCCAGACTGTTAGTTGGCTTTGGCTCCTTCTCATTTTGTTTGTTTTGTTCTTTGTTAGTACTCTGTTTTGACCTTGGCCCTATTTTCTGACTCTGCTTCTAGATTGCTTATCCACCCAGCCTAGCTGAGCTTCAGGTTTTGACTGGTCCTTGGCTGTAAGCCTTGCATAGAGCCCTGCACATCTGGCCATATAACATAAAGAAAGTTGTACAAGATGGACCCTTGATCCTAACCAGCCAGACAGCTGTTCCAGATCTTTCTGTACCCTGGTATGAATTTCCAGAGTTGAATAATGTGATTTATTACTGTATTTAAATTACCTTCCCAAATTCTTTGGGGGGAAATAATGGGTTAAATTTTTTTTAGCCCAACAAAATATCAGGTTGCATGTTGCTTCACACACACACACACACACACACACACACACACACACACTAAGTAAAATCAAACCACAAACCCATAACACTGACACATTACAATAGTTGACAGTTTTTCACCACTCAATGGTTATAATAATAAACTATTCTACAGGCCTATAATTTTGAATCACAAAATTTACCACAAACATAAAGTGCATATGCTACAGAGAAACCATTATATTCTCCCGGAGATAATAATGATTATCTTGAAACTGATATTAATACAGGGGTTGAAATAAAAGGCTTGACCTGAGCATTATACACTAGAAAGAAGTATTGTATTCATAGGCAATCATAGTAACAGTTTACCACTGCTTTGATGCTTGAACTACCACTGATCATGCCTATATTGCGGTTAGAATTGCACCAGATCAGCTATGACTTGCTCTTTAGAAAATGGATAGGATGTTAAAGATGCAAGTCAGCGGTTTTCACCATCTGGCCAAGCATTCTTTCTTCTGATTGGCAGAGGCTTTCCAGCTCTTCATTTCATATGAAATTCACCTGATCTTTTTCAAAAGAGATAAGAAAGTGAAGCTGAGACATGCTGTATTCAGTGCATGGACTCTGCGATTGCTTCTTCCTGCCCTGGAAATTAATAAATCAGTCAGTTTTTGTTCTCTTTGAATTTTGACAAATATTATTGTTATTGTTATTATCTTTATTTCTCTCCCACTTTTTCTCAAGTCTGGGACTCAAGGCAGTATAAATGTTAACAAGATAACAATTAAAACGTACAAAGAGTACACATTAAGACTGCATTACACTGTTAATCACATCAAAACATACACTGTATTTTTTTAAAAAAAGTTAAACAATACACAGTAAAAACAATACAGTACCTACAGACCTTTCTGACCTTAGAGTGAGTGACTTGCACAAGTGAGTGACTTGCACTAAGACACCTGCCCCAAGTAACTTGGAATGTGACAGTCTCTCTGTCTTGGTTTCATTGCCCATTTAAATTAACTGTTCACTGTCTCCAATTAATTTTTCATTTGCAAATTCTAATCCCTTCACTTTGAAGAAACTGCTGTTTCCCTTGCCTTCTAGAAATTGGTACACGTTTTCCACAATGCATTTTGTACATGTTTCTTCCACTGATCAAAGCTCATCTCTGTGTGTTATCCAACAGTATGCATTTAGCGGATTGCATGGATTAGATGCCTGCATCTTTTCTTGTGCACAAAACATAGCACAGGCCTCATACTGTATTTGTGGGAGACAAGAGACACTTTGGCTTGCAGGGGGGACTCAGGAGATCCCCAAAATGTGGGATATGTGATGGTGATGAGTGGATGAATAATAAATTGTTTTCCATACATAAAAATTCCAGGTGCTGATGCAGGCCCTGACCTTCATGCATAGGTTTCCAGGCAAACCAGTTGACTCTTTCGATTACAGATGTACCATCAATGGCTTGCAGACCACACATTCTCCACCATTGTAGCCTTCTTCTGCCAAGAATAGAAACATATTATCTTAATTTGGCAATGTCTATTTTAAAAAAAAAGAACAGAAAAGATAATTAAGAAGCAGCAGCTTTTTCAGCCTTCCCTTCTAGAAAGATTTGGATGTCTTGCCCTTTCAGTCTACAGGGCTTTATGGTGTAACGGGGCACCATAGAGCACTGCATGGTATTTTCCTGCAGCAGCAATGTTGGTTGCAGGAACATCCACAATAGTACTCCAGTTTCAGTGATTGTGTGGCTCCTTTACCTTGAGGGCAGCCCATTGTGGCTCTAAACACTGGAGAACTCCCTGGTCCTGTCTTACATTCATGTAATTGAAAACAAGACCTGAAGTCTGGCTCACATTCCTTTCTCCTTGAGAAAAGTACAGGTAAACAGCATTTACTAATTTTGCTCTCAGGAATGCATTTGAAAATATGGAGTGTGTCTGTGACTCTGTGTGTGTGTGTGTGTGTGTGTGTGTGTGTGTGCTAGTTCATAAAGTGATACAATAAAGTGCAAGGGCTGTTGTAAACTGATGCATTTGGGATTGGTGAAAGATTTAGTCATACAATATATATTCTATTGCTTAAGTACTTTTGGTACCTTGCACTGAGGTAGTCATACTTTGCCAAGCAAATGCCAAAAAGCATATGATCAACTTCTTTAAATGGCACTTCATCTCTCTCTCTCTCTTTTTAAATGACTAGAAATAAAGTCCATCATTAAGACTGGCTGTGTTGTGTTCTTTTTTTCTTCCATGTCAATGAATGACAGTAACTGGGGAAAGAGTGTAAAGGACTGTTCTAGAGTCACCTAGAATTTATGACTGTATTGTTTCATTCAGGATGAGGTAGGAGCTTTGATCTGCAGCTCATGGTTTTTTTCTGAAACACATGCACTTTCTCCACTGTAAGGGCACCTAGGAATGATTTCAGCAGTTCTTTGGTCATCTCTTGTTTCAATGAATGTGTGGTGTGTGTGACCAACACTGCAGCATGGGACTGTTTCTGCCATGACGCAGGTGCCCAGAGGTGGCTTGGACACAGAACCAGAGGTGTCTATAGTATAGAGACCAGGCCCAAATGTTCAGTGGCCATGTGAGGCGGCACAGCGGGACTCTTGTGCAAATAGAGATCTGGTATTACAATGGGAGTGCTAGGTAATGGGAGGACATCAGGGTAGTTCTGGTATGACAATATTCCAGGCTGTCCCCAGAGTATTCTGGCCCATGCAGACAAGGATCTCTCCTTCATGCTGATATTTGCATGGGGAAATTGTTTTTGTTGTAGCTTTAAGTCGTGGTTACAACGCAAACACAATTATTATATAGTCGGTATGTTGTTGTTGTGTGCCTTCTAGTCATTTTTGACTTTGGTGATGAACCTATCATGGAGTTTTCCTGGCAAAATTGGCTTCTTCTGAGGCTGAGAGAGTGTGACTTGAGAGAGATAGTGGGAAGGATTACACCCTCCCTATACTGAGACAGGATTCACTTTACTATTAATGGTGACACTGGGAAGGATTATGATCCACCAGCATTTTAAATCAATGCCAGTTTTAGATCACAAGTTTAATTTTGCCCTTAGTATACAGCATACAGAATACAGATAGGGCAAATATTGTCTGGTCAACATGTTCAAGCCAATCGACCTAATTCACACCCAACTAATATGTAGACCAGAACACAGCTCTGAATTTTGCAATTCAGACTTCATGTCAAAATATGTCTATACAAATGTGTATATTGGGGAATGCTGTGTGGAAATTATGCATTTCAAGAGAAACTGTGTATGAAAATAAATGTGAATTTTCTTTTTTCTTTTAAAAAGAAAACATACAAAGTAGACTGCTGTGAAAAATGGGGTACAAGTGAAAGTGTCATGAACCCAAAATAAACTACAAGCAGTTTTGTGGGACTAAAGGCTAACAAGCTTTATTTAACACATGACTAACAAGTTTTAATCTGAAAGACTAAAAGATTTGCTGAGTTTTGCGTAGTACAGGGTATAACCTTTCAAGAACATCAGATGTATGAAGTTGAGTGGAGTCCAGAAAACCTTATACCAAATAAAATGTGTTAGTCTTTAAAGTGCCACAAAAGTCTTTGTTGTTTTTGCTGTGACAGACTAAGACAGCTACATTCCTCCTTTAGAAATTTTCTGAAATACACTGATTCACACATCCCCAAATGGGCATTATTGACTTCTATGGTACAGAATAAAATGAAAATGCTAAAGTGATGGCTGCATTCGCACTGCAGAAATAATGTCTCACAATACTACAGTTCCCAAAATTCCATAGCACTGAGCCATGACCATTAAATCAGTGTCAAACTAGATTATTTCTACAGTGTGGATGCAGCTGAGGAGACCAGTTTGGAAGGTGCAAGGAAGCTTCTGCTGGAACTTCACTAATTCCTAAAGAACCTGTTGCTAGAGAAATGGAGTGACTAAAATAGGACAGTTACTTGCATTCTCTAGGAGGCAGATGAAGCAACCCGCCCCCCCCCATGTCAAGCCTGACCATACCACACATACCAAAATTGTCTTTTGTATCTGATTAATAGCAAAATGCTTGTCATTCTGATCAATGTGTGAGCATAAGCAAGCAGGAGAACAGAGAGATTGGAGAGACTCACTACTGGTCAGATCACCCCACAATATGGACAATTCTACACGCTGTGTAAACTAAGGTTGCATATGGCATTTACGATATTGAGAATGACATCCCCGGCCAAGCATCTTAACAGTTTCCCCAGTCTTCCCATTAGGGCTTTAGCAGTTCCAGGGTAAAAACTAGCATCACTCCTGGGTAACATCAGCAGAGACTGCTACCAGGAGGACCACCAATATTATTACTAGCTGCAATAAAAAAGCACTTCTTAAAATGTTTTTTCCACCTAATTGTCAAAACTGAATAATATTATCAGCTTTTTTATCCTTTGAGTATTTCTCTAATAAGAAAGCGGAGAGATGCACAGCAAATAAAAGCAGAAGATTTGAGGATGCAAAGCAATCATGCAAAATGACTTTCATATCAGTTCGATAAGCAGCTGAAATTTAATAACTACATCTCTCCTATGGTGCCAGATGAAAGTTTAATACTTTATGCTTTTGCTTCCTTTTTTCCCCTCCCGCATGATGCTCATTCAGAACCATAACTTTTCCTTTTATAGTCCATGGAGTCGGGGGGAGGGAGGTTAGGTGCAGTGGATTAATCAAGACTCTGGAGACACAGGCCAAAGTCGAACTTGATGCAGAGGAAATATGTGTTTTTCTTCCTCCCCAAGCCACAGAAAAAGAACACTGGCAATCATAAAGGAAATGAGTGGATTTCTAACATATACATTAGATACATCTTTAAGGGATGCGGGAATCTGTATTATTTTTTCAGATGTTTCACTTCAGGACACCCTCAGAATATATTGTCTCTTTACTTCCAGGTTTGTTGAGAGTTACTTTTTGGGGATTTTTCTGCTTCTTGAACCAAAGTGACTTGGCTAGCTATGAATACTCAGGGCTGCCTGAGATTGCAAAATGTCTTGGCCTGGCTCAGATCTGTGGGGTGCTTCCACATTCACTTTGAATGTTAGTTTAATTGAAATTTTGGAGGATTTTGTATGGATGATTATTTTAACTGACCGTGCTTCAATGCTTAGCATGTCACAATTAGGGATGGCAGTAGCTTTATTTTTTCCATGACTTTCTAGATTTGGCAAGCCCTGATCAAAACCAAATTGGAATAAATTTTTCACTTACTCTTAGAGGTATGCACAAACCTGCCAGTTTTGCTTTCACCTATCTTCAAATTCTGTGAATGTTAGTAAATTCAGACTTTTATTGTGGTGTGGACAAAAAATGGTGAGAGAATCTTTCATCCAAGATTGAAGGACAAGAACAAAGGATTTATTCAGGTTCATACGTACATACTCACCATTGGGGGGGGGGACAGATTAAAGTACATGTCTTTAATAAAATTATTACCTAAACATGCTTAATGTGTCCACTTTTAATATGGAGTAAGGATACTCAAGCAATGTTAGTTTGGGTTCCTTCCCACCCTTGTACTGAAAACCACTCCCTAGTTTGTTGTCGTCTTTCACAAGCATTTTTTGCAATAAGAACAATTTTAAACAGCAAACTGGTGCTGGTCCTGATCTAGATGAAGAAAACATTCTGGATTGGTGGCCCATGGCTGCTTTCCCCCATTCTCCAAAAAATAAAAACAGGCAGAGAGTTAGGAATGCTTACTTAAACATGAGAATAAGGCCATGGGTTTTTGGGCTCACATGGTGTTTGTTTGTTAACTCCTTTCAAGTCGATCTTGACTCATGGTGACCCTGTGTCCCCAGGCCCCCTTATCCTCTACTGAGCCTGCTCAGGTCATGCAGGCTCAGACCCATGGTCTCCCTGACTGAGTCAGTCCATGAGGCATGTGGTTTTCCTCTCTTTCTACTTCCCTCCACCTTCCCCAGCATCACTGCCCTTTCTAATCAGTCATGTCGTCTCATTATGTGGCTAAATCTTGTGTGTTATCTGACTAACCTTTGCCCTGAGGTTTTGGGTATGCTGGGTATGACTCGATTTAGCTATCGTGGCTTTCGGGGAGAGTTCTGACTTGATCTGTTCTAGGACCCATTTGTTTATCTTTTTAGCTGCCCACAGTATCCTCAGCACTCTTCTCCAGCAAACATTTTAAATGGATTACTTTTCTTCCTATCTGCTTTCTTCACTGTCCAGCTCTCACAGCTGTACATGGTAACAGGGAATACAATATCTTTATACTGTGTACTCTTGGGTTAATCACTGGGTGCATCTACACTGTAGAAATAATGCAGTTTGACACCACTTTAAGTGGTGTAGTTCCATCCTATGGATTCATAGGATTTGTAATTTTGTGAGGCACCAGCACTCTTTAGCAGAGTATATAAAACTACAGATCCCAGGATTCCACAGAATGAAGCTTCAGTGCTTACTGTAGTATCAAACTGCATTATTTCTACACTGTAGATGAACCCACTGTCTCTCCTAAAACATCTCATAGGATAATGGGCTGGGGTGTAAAACCTTTTTATCTTAAGGGCTTTATTTTGGGGGATGTGGTGAAAATTTGGAGGCTACATGCCAGGTGTGTGTGTGTGTACATTTCCTCCTTCCTCCACCCCCAAACAGGCTGAAGTTACCCTTTTCTCTTCCACATACACATTCATTTCCATTGGAACCATGAAGAATATTAACAACATTTCACATTCTTAATGAGAGACTTTGAGACATTGCCAGCCTCGCTTACAGCACAAGAAAGGAGCATGGAACATTTTATCATAGTTTGCAAGGTTTCCATAGTTTGTGCAGAACTAGTGTCTTTTCCCTCTGTGAAGCAAAGCAGGTGTGAACACATGAATACACACACACACAGGGTGAGCACAGAAAGAATGTCTGATTGTTCATAAAGATGCAAAGGACTCATCAGTGTTTCTAACTGGTAAATGTCCATACAACAAGGCAGAGGCAATTGTAGTTTTGTGAAAAGTTGTTCTAGCAAATATGAGAAGTCTTGGCAATGCCAGCTTGGCAATCTCACAATCTCATGGGTGGGCGGGTGGTGGAAATGCAGTTTCTTATTCTTATGCATGAGAATGAGACAAGTGAAGAACTACATCATTAAGTGGTGAAATATGGGATATAGACAAATTCCGTTTCTATATCACTGAAACATGTAAGAAGATAAAAAGAAGGAGTAATAGAACTGGAACAGACACAGTGCTAACAGTCAATAGTAGTTTGTTTTACATAATTTGTTTTTATTTAACTTTTACTTGTATTTTTTAAATTTTCTAGTTAATTTTATATGAGTTTGTAGGCATGATCAATTTTTTATCCTTGTATGTATTTGGCCATTCTAACATTCAGATTTTGTATTATGTATTTTGTACTTTGTCTTTTATTGATACAGTCAGCTGACTAATCAATAACTAATCAATAAAATATGTTGGTAGCTAACAGTCAATAAATAAAATAAATAAGCAAAAATGCTGTGTGATTGTTTCCTTTGTGTTTCATTAACTGAACCCTTTCCCGTATTGTTATGCATTATGCTATTATTTCATTGGCCCGTTACAGACGGGCCTTAAAGTACACGACGAGTGCATACTAGGGTTAGGAAGGGGTGGTGCTTCCGCCTCCCCTAACCCTAGTGTGCACTCGCTGTGCACAAAATGGCAGCAGCCGTTCCACACAGGGCAGCGCGGATGTGACGTCCTCGCTCTGCGCCAGGGCGCTTAGTACGCCCTTATCACGGAGCATGAAGGAGCTCCATTTCGGAGCTCCTTCCTGGTTTAGTCCGCTGGGCGCAGCCTTCACACGGGGCTTGAAGCCCCAAGGACACCCCTTTTCAGGCTGCGGGGAAGCGACCTTTTGCCGCTTCCCCGCAGCCCGGAAAGCGGCAGATCGGGGCCTCAGCGGCTGCCGGTCTAGCAACTGAGGCCCCGATACACCGGGGAAAGGGGCGGGTGCAGCCCGCCCCAAACGGGCAGTCTGTAACCCGCCATTGATTGTATGCCATGGGCAGGTTATTTACTCACTGTATAATGCATATTAGAGCCTTAATCTGTACAGTGGACCCTCTATATAGGTGCACTGAGAAACAACAGATTTGACCAACTGTGGATTATCACAACTCATTTTATGTAATAGTGTTGATACATCTGCATGTGTGTTGCTACCATTTAATAATATGGGGCATGACCATCTATGTTTTTTTGGCAATCATGGAGGAGCCCAGAACTGAACCCCCACAGATTAGGGTTGTGTACTTTATGGTATGCTTTAATCTCTTGAGTTTCCCAAACCAACTATTGGTTATTTCCTGCCTTCTGTAGTGGACTTTGACCTGGGTTGATTATTTTTTAGACTAATATCATGTATCAAATGTCAGGGATGATGGGAGTTGTAGCTCTTCGCCTCTGGCTCGAACTCACCACCTTGTTACGCACCGGCACTGACCAGTTTTGGCCAGTGGTTAAAGTTTTGCTCTAAAGCAGCAGAGTTACAGAGAATAGGCTGAAGACCCTGACAAACTCTCCAAGCCTTCTCACTCTTGCTTCCACAGAAGTCTTCACACTTCTTCAGGATCCAGCTGGCTCTTGTATCTTCACTCAAGACACCAGACAACTCAGTAGTCTTATATAAAAGATCTACTTTATTCTACTATATACAAATCCACAACTATCCAACAAAACTCCACACTACTCCAATACTCCTCCACTACTACTACCCACAAAATACATTGGGATTCATAGCCATTATTATAGTCATTGGAAAATACCACCCACTCTTATCAGTTTCCACCCAGTGGGCGTGTACAACCATTTCATTGGTTCTCTTGGTTCATCCCACGATTAATGATTTCATCATTTCACCTTGTCCACTTTAACAATTCTCAGGTGTGTTCAATTATCCACTTTGCATTTCTGTCCTTGGCATTTAGGACTTGCTAATTGCATTACCTTTTACACCTGTGTGGCTCCTAATTGTTTCTGCTGAGTCATCCTGACTCTCACATACAAGTTTTATTTCTTTCACTGTATATCCCATGTTGCTTTTTCCTTAACATCAAAAGTATGCCATGGTGGCTGAGGACATGAAACCATGTGCAATAGCCATACTATGTGGGCTCTGCTTCCACAGGTGAACAGAACCACAAGGCCTAAGTTTGAGCCCCATGTTCCTGCTCAGACATCAGATAGAAGACCTAACCAAATTCCTTGTTTTATCAAAACTCTCCTTCTTCAAAATCCCTCGAGTGATTCACTTGTCTAGGGACCACCATATTCATTGTCATATTGCTCTGGCTGAAAGATGGAATTAGCCCTTACTATAAGGTTTTAGTTAAGCAGTGCTAAGTGTGCAAAAATAATTTCTTCCGACACTTCAGAAGACAAAATTGAACCTCTTTATTGTGGAGGTGAGACAAACAAGAAAGGATACATCTGAGGGTGGCTTGTTGTTGTTGTTGTCATTATATTTATTTTATATCTCATCTTTTCCCCCAAATATACAATATACAAAGTGAAAAATGTAATTAAACTATGAAAGAATTAAAGCCTGTTAAAAACATAAGCCATACCCTCCCCCCCCCAAAAAACGCCAGCAACTCAAAAATAGAAAATCTAGCATATTATGCAAGGTCCATTCCTTCTAATCAATCAGTCCCAAAGGTCTTCACTTTATTGAAGAACTATCAGGGAGGATGCCATGTCTCTCTTGGAAGGCAATTCCTGAGCTTGGGACCAGCCATTGAGAATGCCCTCTCATATACACCCACCAGATATAGGGTGATGGTGGTACAGAGAGAAGGACCTCCCCAGAGAGTTGGAAAACATGTAGATTCATAAGAGAGAATATGGTGATGGAGAAACTGTCATGGTTTCACATGGGCTAACCTAGCAAAATGTTTTGGTATTGCTTTGGTTGTCCTACTGGAAGAACAAGTTGATATTGTGAAGGTGATATGGTAGATATCATCCCCTGTTTACCGTAAAGAAGCCTGCACATGACCAACTGATAGTCAAACCATCAATCAAATTTGATAGCTTGATGGAATTTTCCCAGCTCATGCTCTTTGCAGTTCTGACTTGGCAACGTTGACAAACTATATTCGAACGTACGAGCTTGTGGCTCAGGGCTCCCATTTTTTTCAGAACCTGGTCTGTCAGGATGGGATACAGAAATGCATTTCTTTCCCTAAATAAAATTGCATTCTTGAATCACTAGGGCTGGTTTCTTAATTTCTCCTAGAGATACCGATGAAGGAAAATTCCCTTCATAAATTCTCTGAATAACCTGGACTTTAGCCATCTAAAGCTTTATAACCAGCAGTTTGAATTGTGACTGGCAACCAGTGGACTTGTTGCAACAAGGGAGTTGTGTGTTCCCTTTAGCCAGCCCCAGTAAACATCTGGTTGCACTTCTGGCTACACTATATTCTGAAACAGCGTCCCCTACTGGATTGATTAGTGTAGTTTTTAATACCACTTAAGAATGGTTTAGTCATTTTTGCATTGTGTCATGTTGCAGACAAGATTAATTAAAATAAAAAATAGTAAGCAAAGTCAGATTGAAATGCATGATTTTAATAGAATATGCTCATCTGTTTATAACATAATGAACCAGTTAAGCAAGCAAGAGATACCTTTATAGATCATGAACAGGGAGAGCTAAAACCCAACTGATACCACTCATTGATTTCTGTGTTTTATTTTTTGGAAAATATCTTAGTTTAGTATGCCTCTCATTTTCCTTTGTAACCATTTTGTTTTCCTGAATGAATGCTGGTTTGATTTTGAGGAAAGTGCTCTGACAAATCCAAAACATTTGGCCTGAAAATAATAATAGACCCACCCTTTAGGAACTCAGCTCAGCAGAAACGGGTGTCACTATTCATAAAATAATTGAGTTTACACACAAAAAAGTAGGTTCTTTAATAGCCCCTTGCTTTTGCACCCCTCTCCTCATTTTACAAGTATGTACATTTTATTTAAAATTACTGGCTCAAAAGGCAAGGTAGAGGAGGGAAAAAATCACCACCAACAACTTCCTGTAATTGCAAATTATTGTGAGGGAAACAGAAGGAAAAGATTTTGAAATTATGAGCCATTATGCAATGGAGAGAGAGAGAGAAGGATGGGAAAGCATAGGCAGAGAGAGAGAGAGAGAGAGAGAGAGAGAGAGAGAGAGGCAATGGGGAAAAAAGACATCTCGGCTTCATGAAACACAGCTGACAAGCTCGACTAAATTACCCCCGGACCATTACAAAAATCACTTAATTGCCAACCATTTTGTTAGGTCAATTGACTCTAATTGAAAAAATAACAAAAAGCTTATTATGCTGCAAATGCGGCCGTGGAAAATGAGTCTTCTGTTACGAGGAAACAATAATTCTAAATTTCAGCTGCTGCTAACACTACAAAGTTCAATGTTTTCTCCTGATAGAAATCTACTGTGTGGCAGAAAGCAGAATATGCTTCTGCTGATTGATATTTCTTTTAATTCCCTGTCCCTGTCTCTCCCATGCTAACCCCCCCTTCCCCTCGCTGCATATACTATTTTGTTTTCTTACATAGTTTCTCACATTTCCTTCCTCTTTATGCCACGATGCATGCCCATTTATTTCCTAAAGGTTGTTTTTGGCGGGTGACCACAAGGCTTTGCTTCCAATTGCCACCCTCCCATCACAAATTAGCTCTCCATATTCTGGGAATCACATTCCAGCACTGATACCCTCACACCTATCCCTGAAACACTGTGGGATATAACTGATGACACTTGGATGTTTACTGTCATTTTATCCCTTCACCCCATATGTGTGCCCTTCAATTTTCAGGTGGGAAGAAAAAGACTGTTATATAACAAAATATCTGCAATGAAAGAGAAGCCAAATTGTAACCAGCTCTTGTATGGCACATAGTGCAATAATTAAAATTCCAGCCCCTGAATACAGGTGAAGGGATATTTCTCAAGCAGCAGTTTGCACCATTTCACTAACATAAATGTGATTGTCCGATTTACAGAAGTGAATGGTGGGGATATATAATGCACCTGAGTCAAGAATTACTTCCAGAACCAGGAGGCGACTAAGGTTGGCTCTAATTTTTGTTCCCCTGAAGAGATGGCGAAAATTGCAGGATGTTCTAAATAGTGCCCACATGATATGAAAGTGCCTAAAGATTGATTTGTTATAAAGTATTTGCCTCTCACACTATCCTCTGAAAATTCTTCAGTTTCTTCTTTCCTCTTACCAATAGAAACACACTCCCTTCCTCGCCCCCACTGCTGAATGGAGGATGCCACATGGAGGAAATTGAATTGGGGATCTCCCATTCCTGTTTGTAACATAGTCACATGCATTAACAGCGCAGATTTATCTACCAGCAATAGGATATCTCGGTACATTGTGCTTTGTATGGAACACCCATTTTATGTCCCTCAAATGATTCTCTGTATTCTTCATATAATCTCTGCAGAGCTGATATCTAGAAAAGAGATCTACTAAATATACTGGACTTTTGTGACTCTCCCCCCTCTTTTGGGGGACAGTCACAGCTGCGTATAATCAATGGAACATTCTTTTGGCATGCAACATAAGGTTAGACATGCGGCTGAATCTATGAGTAATTGCATTGTTTGAAACATGCATCTTTTTGATTTCTACAGGTGTTCAGATTAAAAAAGGGCAGTGATGGGAAAGAGAGAAACACTACAAAGCAATTTTTGGATTTATTATTTTTTTTAAAAAAAGTGCTATCTTTGAAAACTAAAAGTTGTTTTTAACATTTGGCTTTCCATAAAGATGCAAGGAGGGAATGCAAGATATGATAAAATTCAAGAAAAAAGAAATATTAGTAAAATAAAGGTTTTTTTTTTTAAAAAAATGTGTGTTGGGCAGAAGGCTTTGTTTTTTCACTCTGAACATCTTAAAATCATCCAGAATTAATGGATAGAGTGGCATTGCTAAAGAACAACTATGTTTTCACTTATTAAAGGAAAAAAGATAATAATTTTGCAACAAAATAAGCAATGACTATGGAGAATGGGCAGAGGATGGGGGAAAATTAAACAAAGCACAGTGTTCCGAAATCCACTTTTGGGTTTATTTTTCTTACTATCCTTTCTTTTTAAAAATAATTAACTTCTTCAACAGCCCTCAAAGGCAGAATATTAAGCTGATAACATCTTGAAAGGAAAGGCAAAATGCAACACTATCAGCGAAAAAAAAAGAAGCTTCACATACCGGAATAGAAGCAATTTCTTTCAAATGAGGAGGAGAGCCCTACAGAGAGAAATAAAAGTGAGGAATGGTGAATTCTGTAACACTTGCCAGACCAATGAGCTTCATCAATTAATCACAGCAAAATAATCACCACCTACATTAAAGAATAATACATGAAAAGGACAGGGCATAGCTTTAACTTATTCAGAAAGGGCTGACTCCCTAATCCCTCTGAGTCTTGACATGTTAACTGGGTAGCGACTAATTAGATGTCAAAAATTCATAAGCACTCTTTAATATTGCATATATCTGCAGCAGACATTTCAATATGAGAGCTGTATACACAGAGAAGTCACTATAGCATTAAAACGCAGCAGGGTGGGAGGAATAAAAGGGAAACAATAAAAACAATGGCCCTTAAAAACCCTAGAGAATGCCTCCTTTGGATGTGTGTGCTTTCTTATTCAGAAATGGTATCACCTTAATAAGAATTATAGGCAAAAAAGAAAAAAAAAGATTTCCCTGTTCCATGCTGTGTGGGTGAAAAAAAGGGAGAAAAGACTGACTTATCAAAGGAACTGCCAGGTAAATAGGAATTTACTATGCATGCACAATGAATATTACACAGTGCCTTGACACAGGGCGATAATGAAAGACATGCTATTGTGGTATCCATCGGGGGAATTCTCCCCCCTTCATTCTTCCTTTCCTTGTCTCTCTTGAGCAAAGAAGCAGTGATATTCCTTGGCAGCTGCCTCCTGTTTCAAGCCATTTCACATAATACAGGAAGAACCTGAAGTTTCATGTATTAAGTAACCGAGTTAGTTTTCTCTTGGTTTGGCGATCTATACCGTACTTATGCATAAGCAATATATTTCAAATAGAGGAAACTATTTTTTTTTTCAATGGAGGAACAGAGTCTCTTTTTTAAAAAGATCTGCTTGAAAAAGAATGATAGGAACAGGATTTACAAGACTGCCAGATTACTAATAATGCATCATAAAATACATTATTTTACAGCCCAAATCCTTAATTGTTGCTCTTTGGGATGACAGTTGTCAGTGGTTTATATTGTCATTCTATCTTTTGAGTCAAAGCATTCTTATGTGCAACTGCTTTTATACAAATGCACATCATATTTTTTTGCTGGAAACTGTTACATTTGCTATCGTAAAATTAAATTTCTCATGCTTCACAATTCCAAAATCAGTGTGCAATGTGCAAAAATGGTATAGGATCCTTAAGATTTTAACAATCTTTACTCAGAAGTATGATTTATTAACTCTGACAGGACATGCTTCTAAATAAGTAGCTTTAGGGATGGCAGACTTAATTGTGACTGGATAAATGTACTATTACTGCAAATTAAACATGTCATTTCTAAAATGTTGCATTTTTAAGACAATACCTTGAAATTGACCTCCTGTATGAAAGTGCTGCCTGTTAAATTTCAGTGAAGTAGCATCTTATAGAGACAATAGTGCTCTAATTGTACAGCATTGGTGTATGTATAATAATGAAGTATGCCTGTACCAACTGATTAGTGCCTTCATATTCAGACATTCCTCCATGCAATATCAAACCACTCAATGATGAATTACGGGAATGACAATGAGGTGCAATTTCATGATCCCAAATGCATTTCAAGCAAAGGTCGATCTTTTTTTCTCATTATTGGAGGCCACTGATCTGAAAACTGACCTCTCTTCCACAAACCCATTTTTGAAGACCAATACTGAAGTAAGATTGAGATGAATTTTTTTCTATTGTTTTTACTCCTAGAATCTGAGAATAATAGAGCTGTAAAGGACCTCAGAGATCATATCATTCAGTGCAGGCTCTACCAATGGTTCACGCAACTTCACCATCCCTAACAGATGGCTGACCAACTTGTCCT
The DNA here is from genome assembly GCF_019175285.1 of Sceloporus undulatus. Classification (NCBI taxonomy): domain Eukaryota; kingdom Metazoa; phylum Chordata; class Lepidosauria; order Squamata; family Phrynosomatidae; genus Sceloporus; species Sceloporus undulatus. The sequence continues at coordinate 357,531,166 of NC_056522.1, read as the reverse complement.
TGACCACCTTCAGTGGAGGAGAACCCATCATCACCCAAGGGGTTCTATTCCCCAACAAAATGCTCTCAGGGTGTTTCTCATACTGTTTACCTGAAAATCTACATCCCTATGATTTTATCCACCCATTTATCCTACTCTTGCTTTCTAGAGCAACAATAAATCTGCTCTGCTTGATGCACTGCATCCTTACAAATATTTTGAAGCATACCATCATATCTTCCTTTCCTCTTCTCCAGGCTAAATGTGCCCAACTCTTTTCTAAAAACAATACAAAAAATCATCTCATTCTGATTTCGGTATTGGTCTTCAAAAAGTCACAAGACTATTATTATTATTATTATTATTATTATTATTATTATTATTATTATTATTA
>NC_056522.1:357518476-357530783 GCF_019175285.1 Sceloporus undulatus | reverse complement strand
ACCTTTATTTATGAAGTGCTGTAAATTTACACAGCGCTGTACATGCAATCTTTTTAGTTAGACAGTTCCCTGCCCTCAGGCTTACAATCTAAAAAGACATGACACAGAAGGAGAAGGGAGTGGTGGAGGGAAAGGGTAAGAGGTCCAGCAGTTCCTCTCTACCTCCAAGGCCTGGACCAAGGCAGATGGACTGGAGGGAGGGCTTGGCTTCATAATGGATGGTTAATCTTCTTCCAGGGAAAACACATACTATCAAGTAGGATAATGCATATACAGTACATAGCAATACAGGAAATGGTTCGATAAACAGGCACGAAAAGAACATCAAATAGTAAGCGACAATTATGCAATGCCTGGGAAGGCTTCTCTGAACAGGATGGTTTTCAACTCAGTTTTGAAGCTGGTTAAAGAAGTGATGGCTCTTGCTCGTGGGGGAAGAAGGTTCCAGGAGTTTGGGGCAGCAAGTGAAAAGGGGCGAATCTGGGATAGGGCAGAGGAAATCCTGGGCTGAGACAGCAGACCTTGACTACCAGAACAGAGGGCCCTGGTGGGAAGGTGAGGAGAAAGAAGGTCTGATAAGTAAGGAGGGGCCAGTCCATGGAGGGCTTTAAATGTCGACAGCAGGAGCTTATACTGAATGCAGAAAGGGAGGGGGAGCCAGTGAAGGGATGCCAACACAGGAGAGATGTGGTCAGAGCAGTGGGTGGAAGTGATAATGCGTGCAGCTGAATGCTGGACAGAGATTAAAGGACGGAGGTGAGAAAGAGGAAGCCCAGCCAGGAGGACGTTACAGTAATCAAGTTGTGAGATCACTAGGGCATGGACCAGGATCTTGTTAGTACAGGCAGAGAGAAATGGTCGGATTTTGGTAATATTGTACAAAAAGAATCTACAAACCTTGGCTGTGGTCTGGATCTGAGGGATACATGACAGAGAAGAATCAAAGATGAAACCAAGACTGTGGGCTTGCTGGACTGGTTGAATAGAAATGTTGTCCACAGAGACAGAAAAGGAGTGTTGAAGGGTGGACTTAGGAGGAAAGACAAGAAGCTCCATCTTGGACATGTTGAGCTTCAAACGCCGATGGTGCATCCAGTGCAAGACAGCTGTGAGACAAGACGAAACTTGCTGTTCAAGCCTTGGAGAAAGGTCAGGGGCGGAAAGATACAACTGGGTGTCATCGGCATACAGGTGGTAGGAAAAACCAAAAGAGCTAATGAGTTTTCCTAAGGACAGTGTGTAGAGAGAAAACAGAAGGGGACCCAGAACAGAGCCCTGGGGAACTCCAACAGAAAACTCAGAAAACTTTCCCCCCTATTTCCTCCTTTCCAGATTTGTTCTAAACTGCCAATGTCTTCCTTTAAATGTAGTATCCAGAAAAAGGTTTTAATGAAAAGGTCTGAGACTATTTCTGTTGGTCTTACCAGCATTGCATTTAGGTAATCTGAAAATCAGTTATTTGAGAATAAATTTCAGAAATCTACTACGGACTCCAATTTTTTTCCACACAATAAAGGCTTTAAAACACTTACAACTTTATGTCTGTTTAACAGTAAGTCAAGTATTATTGTAATATCCTGTTTTTTCCCCATAGAAATTGCCATTTTTGGCAAATTAGAAAGCATTTATGAAGTCTACATTGCTACATTGCCACAATAGGTGCTCAATAATTTTGATCCAAATTTAATTTGTTCTTTCCAGTTTTCAAAACTACATGGTATAGCTAACATCTCATGTCTTTACTTTGGGAGCATAATCTTTTTCAGAGGGAGTGACATAACATTTTGTATTTGCATATGCAGGTTTTCATAAGAGTAGCTTTCTTGCACATTACATAAAACTTGCCTTTCTTGTAAAAAGAAGAAGAAGAAGAAGAAGAAATCCCAAAGAAACATAAATATTGCAGTGCCTTTTAAAACAGCTTCTTAAAAATTGGCCCTGGCTGATTTTGTAATTTTGTTTTAAAAAATTATAAACACATACCATATCTACATTGCAGTGTGTTTCATGAATTATTCTTAAACCCCAATATTTATAAAGTGAAAGACTTGCTTTTAAAGACCAATGGCAAAGAAGTTCATTTTAAGGACACATACACTTTGGAGGCTGGATTACACTGTAGTTGCCTGCATATTTAGTGTGTGTGTGTGTGTGTGAAAGAGACAGAGAGAGAAAGCGCACACATGTTTTTGTGTGTTGCTTTGACATGGTGATGCTCACTTGCCACACAAGAGGGTAAATTAAAGTTATATCTTATGATAGCCATGAACATGCATCATTTCATGTTTTCCTTATTGCCTCATTGCTTTTACCCTTTGTATATTTGAAACATGAATTTAAAAAGACACTGGGTCCCATTTTCTCATAGTAAATAGTCCAGGAATCATTGTTGTTGTTTATTGCTGTCATGTTGACTTCAGTAGTGACCCTATGTATGAGAGGCCATCCTGTTATCAACATCCTACTCAGGTCTTGCAAACTCACCAGGGATCAAAGCTTGGGAAAAAAATATTTTCTTGGGAGTTACCCAGAGCATTGGGAAGGTATGTGGTAAATATTCTCTCCATGTAGCTATTCTCTCCACCTCCCTATCTCCCGAATGGCTGAAATAATGAACATGCAAAAAGAAACCCTTCACTTCTCACAGCAATGTGACATTCTCTCCAGAGGTTCATAATACCTTACAAGCCTTTGGAGTGATAGGCTGCAATGTAGCATTGTGCTCAAGGGGCTCCAGGAAGTGCAGTTGTTGGGAATCAGTGGATATGGCCTTATGTCACTGTTAAAACTGTTGGGGGTTATGTAAAATACAAAAGAGGAAAGACAACCCATCCCCTAACAAATGGTAAGGTTAAAGAAGGCACATAGTAATGGTCATTGACAAACAAAACTTCAGAAAAATTTCTTCCCTGTCCCTGAATTTTCAGTTTTGCGTATTTTACATCTGCCTAATAAATGGTGAAAAGAGGATAGTGTTTTGTGTTTTGTTTTTCAGGTCTCATCTGTAATTTATATATTCATTTACCATGCTTTCTAGTCTGTCTCAGAGATTCTGGTCCAAAACACATTGCAGAAATAATCCAGTTTGAGACTGCTTTATCTGCCCTGGCTCAGTGCTAGGGGATCCTGGGAATTGTAGTTTATTATGGCACCAGAGCTCTATGTCAGTGAAGGCTAAATGTCTCACAAAACTACAGTTCCCAGAATTTCCTAGCATAGAGCCAGGGCAGTTAAAATGGTCTCAGACTGGATTATTTTGCAATGTGTTTTGGACCTCACACTGTGGAGCAACTTAAGAGGCAAAGGACAAGTGGTGTGTCAAAAATTACTTCCTTGCATTGTCACTTCTGTTGTAAAGCTATATTCCTTTTATACATTCATTGTTTTAGCTTCACTTCCAGATCTCGGGAAATTTTTTTTATTTTTATTTTTTGCTCTACAACTCCAAAAATCCATTGGTTGTCCTGGTTGAAATTTTTTGGAAAATGTAGTCCTCTAAAATTATTTTTGAAGCTGTTTGATGTATTGTATATATTGTTCCTGACTTATGGTGACCCTAAGGCCATGGTGATGAATCTATAACACACATAGCAGTGTGATTTCTGGAAGCACGTGAAGCGGCTGGCAGACCTGGCGGATTTCTTCAGATGAACATCTCTAGCTGTACTCACAGAAGCTAAATAAAAACTTTGATGAAACAAAATATCCCCATCTGGAAAATACTTTTAACCATTTTTAAAGTCACATGGAGAGCGGGGAAGAGGAGGAACAGGTGTGTGCCTGTTCCTCGTCTCCCTGGCCGTCCTGGGCCTTCAGCTGTCTCTGGAAAGGGGAGGAAAGAGGAGGAACAGGCGTGTACCCAGTGCCAGAATGTGTGCGCCTGTTCCTCCTCTTTCCAGGCATTCAGCTATCTCCAGAGAGGCAATTGCTTGTCCTGGGGAGTTGGGGGAAGATGTCCCACTCTGGAAGTCCCGCCCCCAGAAAATGAAAGTCCCACTCCGGGAGGGCAGAAGTCCCACCCTAGAAATCCTATATCACCCAGAAGTCCCGGCACCAACACCGGGTAACACCCGGTGCCAGAACACCTTTTAGTTCACTCATTTCTCAATGTTCATACAAAGTGCGGACAGGGTACAACTGTTGCAGTGACCAAGGATGGTGTCTCTCCTCTAAATGCCTGTCTTGAGTCGGTAATGGGCTGGATGAGGGGAAACAAACTCAAGCTGAATCCAGAGTAAACGGAGGTGTTTGTGATAGGTACCCCTGATCCAGGGATGTAGGTTTGCCAACCAGTCCTGGATGGGGTCACACTTCCCCTAAAGGATGACATTCGCAGTTTGGGAGTGCTCCTGGACTCGTCTCTAAAGTTGTCATCTCAGGTGGAGGCGATGGCCACGAGTGCTTGGTACCAGCTTCAGTTGATACGCCAACTGTGTCCCTGCCTGGCCCAGAGGGATCTTGAAGCAGTGGTACATGCACTGGTAATCTTTCATTTAGATTTCTGTAATGTGCTCTACATGGGGCTACCTTTGTACCAAGTTTGGAAGCTTCAATTGATCCAAAATGCTGCAGCCAGACTGGTCACAGGAACATTAAGATCAAACCATATTACTCCAATATTAAAATCTCTTCATTGGCTGCCGATCAGCTTCCGGGTGCAATACAAAGTGTTGGTCATTACCTTTAAAACCCAACATGGCTTGGACCTGCGTTATTTAAGGGAACACCTCTCCCTTCACAATCCGCCCTGCACTTTCAGAACATCAGGGAAGAAATTATTGGAATATTCAAAAACTAGACTAATTACAACTTCCCATAAAGTGTTTACAGCCGCAGCCTCTAAACTATGGAACAACTTAACCGGAAGAGATCGGTCTTATTACCACCTTAGAAGCCTTTAAGAAGACACTTAAGCCTGATCTCTTCCAGCGGGCCTATCCATCTGACCTTCTATAGCTGATCTCAAAGAACACTCCCACTTCTGACTTTGATAGCATGGAAAACAGATGACGATTTTGTCATTTTAGTGATTGGTAGTAGTTTTGTTGTTCGTTCTATTGACTATATTTTTAGATAATACTGTATCTTGTATTTTATTGTTGATTTTATTCTGTTGTAATCCCGCCTCGATCCGCAGAGAGACGGGAAATACAAATAAATTTATTATTATTATTATTATTATTATTATTATTATTATTATTATTAGTATTATTTCCTGGACAAACACACCATCCATGTCAGATAAATATTGTGATGTAGTTGGATTAATTAAGTCCCTGTGTACATGTGTGATGGAAACCACTGAAACAATATCTGCATAATATCATGTAAGAGTCATGAGTGCAAGAACCAGTGTCATTATAACCCATGGGGACCATGGACTATAAATTAAGAGAGTTCTTACTTATTTGCCAGTTTTCACCAAGACCATGCAACATAATCATGGTCAACCATGTCTCCTCTCTATGGAGTAAAATGTACAGAAAATAGGGCTATTTATTTGAGGAATGTGTGGAGAAGGCATTTCATAGTTCAAGCATTTTCAAGTGTTGTTTCCATGTCTTCGGGGTAACTTTTGTGACGATGCCTTCAAGGGGGTCCCCTACTCACCATCACAGTCAGTGCTGTCCGGTCACCAATCTGGCCAACTGCCAAGAGGGAGAGCCACAAACTCTGTATGGGATACTATTCCATCTCAAAATTATTGTCCCTGCTTGAACTCATGGACAGGTTAAAGGGAAAAGGTGCTTTTCTCCATTGGTCCATTGGTTTGTGTCTTTGTCTCTGGAACAGTGGAAAACAAACTCACTCCATTTTCTACATGACATCCCTTGCTCAAGAATATTGTGCAGAATGCCTACCTATTTTTCAGTGAAGTTTCCCATGAAATAGTTGACAGTTAGTTCTTCTCAGGTTGCTTTGTTGTTGTTGTTGTTGTTGTTGTTGTTTGCATTTTTGGCTCATTTCCAACTTATGGTGATCCTAAGGTAAACTTATCTCAGGGTTATCTTGGCAAGTTTTGTTCAGAAGCAGTTTGCCATTGAGACTGAGAGCGTGTATCTTGGTCAAGATCACTCAGTAGGTTTCCATGGCTAAGCAGGGATTTCAATATTGGTCTCTCAGAGTACTAGTCCAACACAAAACCTACTACACTATGCTGGTACATTTTCTCTTGTATGGTGTGGTATATTCTAGGAATGGTAATATCTGTCTATTTTGCTTTCTCCTGTGTTCACTTTTTAAAACTTTTAAGTTCTTTTTATCCTGTATATTATCTACTCTTCGTGTGAGCCATGGAGAGTCAGCATGGGGATAGTTATTTGAGTGCTGGACTACAACTCTGGAAGACCAAGATTTGAATCCTTGCTCAGCCATGGAAACACACTGGGTGACTTTGGGCAAGTCATTCTTTTAGCCTCATTGGATGGAAAAGACAAACCCCCTCTGAACAAATCTCGCCAAGGAAGTCCCATGATAGGTTTGCCTTAGGGCTGCATTTGAAACATTTGAAAACTTTCCCATGGCTTGATGAAAGAACAAGGGTTTTCACACATTGTTCACTCTTTTTAACAATTTGGAACTTTTCTGTGAAAAGTTTGCTAAGATTATGTATTGTTATAGTTTTCCTACCAAATATAATGGGTTTGTAAAAAACCCAGTTTATTTGGCTACTGCCACAGTTGGTGGGAAACAGACACAAAACAAAAACCCTACTGGTCACTTTCACAGAGAGAAGAAAATCTTGAGGCAGTTGCTCAATATTTCTCTGAAGATGCTAGCCACAGATGCTGGCGCAACGTCAGAAAGAAAATCTTCTAGAACATGGCCACATAGCCCGAAAAAACCCACAAAAAACTATGCTCAATATTTGTTTTTCCAATGGGGTGACTCAAAATGCAAAGACAACCTTTCTTGGGTGTCTTGAATGAAAGAATAAAAAACTTTCAGATAGCCTCACCATTTCCATGAATGGGAATCCATATACAATTATCCATTCTGTGTCTGTATATAGATGACTGAATCATATCATCAGTTGCTAAAAGATTGGCTAGAAATTAGAAAATATTGGGTGAAAGTAAAGTACATCCTTTACCAGTAGAATTTTCAGTTCTGGGGAGACAAAAATATGTTACTGAAATTCTTGAGCAAAACCATGAGGAACAAATGAATTGGGCAGAATGCACCGTGAAAAGGACAAATAACAGATGGACAAGCATAATTCAAAAGCAAATGCCAAATATTAGAAGGAACAACAGAGTTGGCTAACATACTGGCACCAAAGCAAAATAGATTCAGAAGACCTGCACAGTTATATAAAGTCCCCTCCTTAGGGAAGAGGAGCTAGGCATTTTTGTGCAGCATTCAATAATGAGTGAAGTGAACGGATGCTTGTTTTAGAGGAAATAAATACGTTTGATTTTTTAACAGATACTTAACAGGCTGCTCCTTTCTAGACTCTAGACTCATCAATGGTCCAGGTGTTTCCTGGCACTGCCATGCCAAAACTATTTCCCTCTATTGCCTCAGTATCCAGGAGACTCCTATCTGCTTTCTTAAGGCCTGTCTTCACAAGCCAAATAAAATGGCCTCCCCTTGCCCTCTCTACGGGAAGTCCGGACAACGCAGGGCCCAAACCCTGAGTCTGGCACACACTTCAGTTGACATTTTTAGAACATTTTGGAGGTGATTTTCCACCAACCCAAAATGAGAGGTAGAGGCTTCAGAGGGCTCAGAGGAGAGGTTTGCGAGGGAAAGGGGAGACCTGGGCAGTGCTTCACCCTGATCTACTGTTTCCCCTCATTTGTCTCATTTGTATTTAAACTTTCCCCTGATCCATTAAAATTACTTTTGAAAAATAGAATCAGCAAAGACACAAGTAGCCACCCTATGTGTAGCATCATTAGGATTGGTGTCACCTAGTTCAGTAGCTCATGGTGTCACCTCCTTGGACCTCCTGGGATGATATGCAGATGGTAAAGAAGGTCTCACACAGAGGAACCCAGCATCCTGTCCTCGATGTCCCCCCTAACCAAGATAGCAGACACATCTTACAAAAGATCTCCAGCCTCAAGGAAAGAGGAAGTCACAGCAAACACCTTGCCCCCCACCCGAACAATGGCAGAAAGGAGCTAAACAGCTCAGGCGGGGCGGGGGGGCTGTGGGAGAAGGGAGCAGGGAGAAAGTTCAGCAGCTTCACCTCATTCTCACCCTCACAAAGGGAAACTGCATGCCAAAAAAAGTCCCCCTTTCTTACCAGGGGAGGAGCAATGGACCTCACCACATTGCCCCCGGGGACGTAATAGGGGTGTGATGAAAGGGAGCAGGATGAGAACAGAATGGGTGCTATCACCTTTTTTATCACACAGCAGAATGTTGCCGCCACCGCTAAAAGTTCCCCACTGCATTCCAGATCCACCCTAGAGGAGGAAATTTTCAGGAACGCTTCTAAACAGTTCCTGAAAATTGCCTCCTCTGAGACCGATCCAGAACACAATGGGAACTTCTGGCAGTGGCCTTCTGCTGTGCGATAAAATGGGTGATAGTACCCATTCTGTTCTCATCACGCTCTCTTTCATCACACCTCCATCACGTCTCCAGGGGCAATGTGGTAAGGTCCTTTGTCTCACTGCTGTCCAGTGTCACCCCCTCTGATGGTGTCAACTGATGCAGTTTATACCCCATACAGCCCCCTTGTGACGTTGCTGTACCCTCTTGCTCATTCAGTTCTATATGATTCTGGACATTTGTTTCTTCTGTGATGGCATAAGCCCCCCTTGAATATATACAGTGGGATACTGTTGATCCCTGGCAGAATGGGAAAAACTGCTGGTCCCCTGAAGGGCCTAAGAAGCACTGCTATACATATGTAGGATCTAGTCCTATAGGATCTTGAATTTATTGTTTGTTTGTTTTATATGTTATCTCCCCCCCCCCCAGCATGGGGCCCATGTAAGCATGGGCTTGCAAAGGCCTCCCCAGCTTGCAAGGGTCAGCTCTAATCTTTGCTTCTCTTTCTTTCCCATTCTCAGTCTTTCTCCACTTTTAAAGGATATTATCATATGGGCTTTATCCCATCATTTTTCTGACAGGATAAACTCGTGTTTAATTTTAAAGAGGGGTCTTACCATATTCACCTGTCTGCAGCCCATCTGCAGCCCGCATGTAACCCATGCCTGCCCCATGGCTTTTCAAGCGTGGGATTTTCCCACACTTGAAAACCATGGGATAAGCCCAGGCTGCAGATGGGCTGTAGATGGGCTGCAGAAAGCTGAATATGGTAAGACCTGTCTTTAAAGTTAAACGCACGTTTATCCCGTCAGGAAAATGAAAGGATAAAAACCCATGTGATAATCTCCAAAAACAACAGCACACAGTGGAGTAAGCTTGAGCAACATTATTATTTAGTTTTTTATCAGAGTGAATAGCTCCTGGTGCTGTCTTTAGTTTGTACTTTAACACCTTATACAAGCAGTTCCAGAAACAGTAACATAACCACACAGGGTCTTGTTTTATTCCCACTTTACTCCTTGAGGATTTCTGAATACCATTAGAGACAAACACTGAATGCAGCAAGTGAGTAATAACATGCAGTACCTAAGAGATCAGCTTTTTTGTTATCATTATTTAGAAAAAAAATATGTACCAGATTTCCTGCTGACCCTGTCAACAACTATGAGAAGCTAATTTGCTAGCTCAATGACTCATCATCAGTTCAGCTTACACAGAGCTGACAAAGGTCAACCATGTAAAGAAAGTATTTGGTTTCAATTCTTAGATCAAGGAGTGGTGATACTTTCTATGATTCTGTGATTGATTTCATGTAAATTTGCCTAATTGCATAACCAAACTGAACAGGGCTAGTATAATAGCCCTGTCACAGTCTTTCGATTATTATAGAGAATCATTATATTGTCTTAATAAAAACAGCTGTGACCTATGTGGGGTGTTTACAGGAAAAACAACAACAACACAGCACTGGACAAAGCTGTTCTGTTGTTGCATGTTCTGTGTTCCTGCGTGAATTATGTTGGTCAGAATGAAAAGATGCTCTTTCTGGAGAGATGGGCCTCAGTTGTACTGTTAGGGGTCAGTGCTTTTTTGCATTGGTTGTAAGGAGATGGAGACAGGGGAAGAAGGTGGACTTTAGGTTTTCTTCCACCTCATTGCACAGACTACTGTTTTGGGAGAGGGCACCTTGACAGGAAGGAGCTGTGAGGAAGTCCACCCTAATTCTATGGTGCACTCATGACGTAACTGGTGTGGCACAACATGCGGATTCTATGCGTCTGCTATGTCACAATGGCGGACCCCGTATACACTGGGCACTGCTTTTATTATGGTGCCGCACTGTACTAGGGTTAGGGATTGTGCAGTTGCCATGTGGTCCCTTAACTCTAGTATGCCGCCAGCATGGTGCATTTGGCCCATCTGGACCGGGCCACTGTTTCTGAATCTGGAGGTTCCATTTGTTTTTTCCCCTCATTCTTACCTTCCCCTCCCTCCCTCTTCCTTCTCCTTTTCCATATTTCTCTTTCCTCATCTAATGGTCAGTCACCATTCCAGATCCCTGGGTGATTCTGGAAAGCTTTCATTTGCTTCCTTTCCTTTAAGTTGGGGGTTGAAATAATTTTTGTGGGGATGCAAGTGTGGTGTGTAGCCCTGCTAAGTCTCCTGGAGGCAGTGGCATCACTAGCAAGATGTGTGTGTGTGTGCAGACTACACCAGGTTACACCCTAAGAAGGAGTGACACCACTGCTCTTCAAACATCTGCATTTTAGCAGCAACAGGCTGTGGTGATCACCTGTGTTTCTTTAAAAGTTCTGAAAAGATGGTGTTAGTGGGGTTAAAGTAGGAGGAGAAAGAAGAATCCCTGGGGTTGGGTTTTTTTTTTAAAAAAAACAACAACAAAATTTCACATTTCAAAATTCTTTAATTTTTTAAAAAACATTAAAATATTTTTTTTAGTTTTTACTTTAAAAACTTCACATTTTACCAAATTTTTATTTTAACCACCTGAAACAAGACAATTTATTGCACCACTAAAAAACCCCATCTTACCTCTCCCAAATTGAAGTCTAATTCAGGATGCAGCTGAGTTCTATTGCCTGGATTTTGCTGCCACATCCACTGACCGAATACCACCCAGCCACAGCCAGGGGCCCAGGCATGCTCAACAAGCTGCTTTTAAAAGTCAGAAAGCTCTTGCCTTTGAAAAGTGGCTTGCTGAGTGCACCCAGGACCCAGGCTGCAGCTGGGCTGTATTTGGCCAGAAGATTTGGGAGCAAAATCGAGATAATAGAACCTGGCTGCATCCCAAATTAGACTTCAGTTCGGGAGAAGTAAGCTAAGTTTTTTTTAGTAGTGCAATAAACTCTTATGTATACAAAATACATTTATTCTGTGCACAAGATATTGTAATTTAAATGTTTGGTTTTAATTTTGCTCATTGTTTATGTCAGAACTATTACTATTACATTAAGTGATACATGGTAATTATGATGTATGGGTAACATTAGTACAAAAACATTAGTACAAAAATATTACTATGGTGTGGTAATGGGAGGAGGTCAAGGGGGGGGGTGGCACCATGAATCACCATACCAGGTGACATCAACCCTAGTGATGCCACTGCTTGGAGAGTTAATGAAGCCCCCTAATCTTTCACAGTTGTCCACCTGTGATTTATGTCTCCACCCCCACCCCACTGACTTTTGTAGTTCTTCAGACCTTCAAGTTTCTCCAGGCCATGTGATATTTTACTTTTCTGTGTCATTGGATCTATGTACTCTGAAAATGAAGCTGGCATCCTGTTACCTAGCTGTGATGTTGTAAGTTAGACTTAGGTCCTTGTAAATGTTTCTTGAGAGCCAACGTGGTTTGAGAATCTGACTATGACCCTGTTGACCAGGGTTCAATTCCCCACTGGCCATAAGTGCCCTCCAACACCCTGTAAAATCTAGCCAGCTGCTCTGAAGGATGGAGTTCTATGGCACTCATACATGGAATGCTGAGAGGGGGAAGCATCCAACTCTCTCCTAGCAGAGATTGGTGATATTGGGGAAAAACTGTGCAGAGGCTTCTGCTTGGCACACTACCACTCACTGGTGAGAGTGGGTTGAGCACGTCATCCTTCAGTGCCCCACTTTCTAGAGCTATACTACTCAATTCCTTGGTGTAGATGTGCTCAGTTGGACAGGTGTACAAACAACTGCCTGGGGTCAGAAAGGAGGGCCTTTGTAACAGGGAGGGTCAGGGCAGGTCAGGTCTGGAGCCAGGATACTCCTGAGCTGCCCCTGGAATTTGCAGA